>NC_056741.1:75820650-75855259 GCF_019279795.1 Protopterus annectens
GTCACCTGGGTAACTATGTGTGTCTTGGTGATGTGCCAATTTTCCCACATGGACAGTGTCTGGGATGTGCACATGTCCTCACATGCATGTACAGTGACATGTGGAACTGTACCTGAGGTGTCTGGCCCATGTTGTGTACACAGATTGTTATCATCAGATATGCCAGTCCTGGCCTCATGTGGCAGGAACAGGTAATTTATTTATTTATTTATTTATTTGCAGTTGGTTTACCAGGATAGTCCATTGGGCCAAGAAGAACCCGTTTTCAATGGAGTCCTGGGGAGAAAAGCTCCAAAACAAAGATTACAGTTTACAGTTTCAATCATTTGTAGGTTAAAGACTAAACTACAGAACAACTGTGACAAAAGTTTACAATTTCAGTCATTTGTACCTTCAAGACCAAACAAAGATTAAAAAGTTTACACTTTCAGTTATTTTTAGCTTCTAGACATAGCATAGATTAAGCAGTTACAATGCCGTGATAGGTTTCGTTTGTTGAAAGCTAAGAATTAAGCAGGTGCACGAAAAACATTTTTTGGTTAAATCTTGTAAGAAAAAACAAAGAATTGCTTTAGTGAATATATAGTTTTTCGAATGGAGTTGTATGCTTAGAGAATTATAAGATGTTATTACAGTTGGCTTATTATTTAGTGTCTCTTAATATATGGAGTAGTTGCTTGTAGGAAATGGAGAATAGGCTATAAGGGGTGGGAGCAGGAGCATTCCCATGCGGAAGTTAGATGTGAATGAAGTGATTTTTTAAAAACAGGGAGGTTGGTGGTGGTACGAATGGAGGGAGGAAGGGAGTTCCATATGCATGCCAGGGCAAAGGACAGGAGGTTTTGTCCCGGAGAGTGAAGGGGTTTGCAGCTCAATAAGGTTTTGGTTATTGGATCTTAGGAGTCTTTGTGGTAGGTGCATTTTAAAGGTAGAGCTGAGGGAGGGACAGAGGGAGGGATGAAAGATGAGTTTGTGAGCAAAAGTGAGCTGAGTATAGGAGAGATAGTTGGGAAGCTCTAGCCAGTTAATTTTGTGGAGAGATGCACAGTGATGGGTAGATGATTTGTGGCTAGTGGCAAATTTGGCAATTTTATTATAACAGGAGGACAGTTTTGTTTTGGGAGCTGATTGTAGATTTATTAGGAGAGGGGCTCCATAAAGGAGGGAAGGGATGAGAAATGTAGTAACTAGAGTGAGCTTAGTAGATGTAGTGAGAAATCAATTGTGCCAGTAGAGCATGCCAAGTTTTTGGTGAGTTTTTTTTTTTTTATGTTTAGTTGTAGCTGGCTCTTGAATTTGAGCTGGTCATCAATCTGGACTCCTAGTAGCTTTGTTTTGGGTACTAGTTCAAGAGGTGAATTATTCTGGCTAGTGATGGAGAAAAGTTTTTTATCAATGGTGTTGGTTTTTGAGGGGGTAAATACCATAAGTTTGGTTTTTGATGCATTGAGTGCTAGATGATTGTCCTTCATCCACTGTTCTGTGGTAGAGAAGGCTTCTTGGGTCAGTTTTAAGAGAGTGGGAATGGATGTGGCTGCACAGATAATTGTAGAATCATCTGCATATTGAATAAGTTTAGTATGAGGAATTGAGTGAAAGAAATCATTTATGAATATATTGAAGAGGAGAAGACCTAAAATGGAACCTTGGGGAACATCAGTGGGTGTGTTGAGGTAGGAGGAGATGGCTTTTTTCCATTTGACAGCTTGTTGCCTGTTGGAGAGATAGCTGTTAAACCAATTGATAGAGGAATGGGATAGGTTTAGGTTAGATAGTTTAGTTAGGAGAAGGTTGTGAGAGATGGTATCAAAAGTCTTAGAGAGGTCCAGAAAGATGGTAGATACAGTACAGCCAGAGTCTCTGGCTATATTTACAGTTTCCAGGAAGGAAAGGAGGGCGGTCATGGTGCTGTGATTAGGTCTGAATCCATGTTGTGTGGAAGTTAGTAAGTTATTGTCTAAGACATAAGGAAGGAGTTGAAGATGGATACATTTCTCAAGGAGTTTAGATATAGAAGAGAGGATGGCAATGGGACGAAAGTTAGTAATATTGTTATTATTGCCTCCTTTGTGCAAGGGAATGAGGAAAGCCTTTTTCCAGAGTGTAGGTACAAGACCTTCTTGGATAGAGCGATTGATTAGGATGCTGATGGGGAAGGCAATGGTTTTGGCTGCTATGCTGAGGAAGGAGGAGGGAATGTTATCGGGGGCATTGGTGCATGGTTTGAGTTTTTGTAGGAGGTTTTTTATGGTAGAAGTAGGAACGGGTTTTAGGGAACAGGAACAATACAATTCCAGCATGTTAGAAATGCTGGATAATTCTAATGAATATGAATGTATTCCTTTTTTTGAAATCTTAAAGTGTTTTAGAACAGTACACTCACATCTTTATGATGCCTTGATGTCCAGTGAAATTGATTTAATTTTATACAATTTCTGTTTAGTTGATAAACCAAAGATTGGTGTTATTTTTGGAGTCCCTAAAACCCACAAGGATCCACTCAATCCTCCGTTACGTCCCATTGTGTCTTCTCCACATTCAGTCACAGAAGGCATTTCTCTCATTATTGATGCTCTTCTAGGACCTTTGATTTATAATAATATGTCCTATATCAAAGACTCATGGCATTTTTTGGATAAAATGAGAATTTTTTCAAACAGTGTTCCTTTTGATGCTACTAAATATGTTATTTTTACGATGGATGTTATTTCACTGTATACATGTATACCTCATGACGAAGGGGTGGATGCAGTTCGTAGCTACTTAGTTAAGAAGAACACATTTAACAATTCTATTATTTCCGTCATATGTAGATTTTTGGATATTATTTTAGAAAACAATTTTTTTATGTTCGGAAATACCTATTATAAACAAAAATGTGGTGTAGCAATGGGGTCTCCAGCAGCTCCTGCTTTTGCAAACCTGGTGATGGCTTGGTGGGAACTGGAATATCTTCCAGTTTTAAAAAATGAATTTAATATTCTCTTTTTTTGTAGATTTATTGATGATCTGTTTTTTATTATTGAAGGAAATATAGACACTATACATACTTTCATCAATCAAGTTAATTCTTTTTCTAGTTATATTAAATTCACCTTAGGTGATACTGGGTTGGCAGTGAACTTCCTGGATACACATATTTGGTGGGATTTGGAAGAAAAAGCTTTTCATAGTAAAATTCACAGGAAAGAGACTTTCACCAATGGATATTTACACTATAATAGTGGACATCCTAAACATATAAAGAAAAACATTCCCAGAGGGCAATTTATTCGAGCTTGCAGGATGACCACCAAGGATGATATGCTAATTTCTGAATTTCATTTTATAGTTTTATTGTTTACACAACGGGGGTATGATCAACAATTTTTATTTAACACAGGGGAAGAAGTATACCATAAACGGTTTACACATTTTCCTGCTATATTACATGGTACCCAGAACCTCCACAATAAGAGTAATAATTATGGTAGTAACACTGACATTGTTTGTTCTTTTGATATAAGCAGTGACAGTTATAAAATTAAAAATATTATTCAGAATAATTGGAAAGTTATACAAGGCAATCGAGATATTTTGCAGTTTGTGGGTTCTGACCCAAGTTTTGTGTTTCGTAAAACAAACACTCTTAAGAACATCTTGGAACAACACAACACCGATCACCTTATATCTTTGATAAAAAAGAAAGGTATGTTTCGATGTCAGCACTGTCATGTTTGTCGATATATTTCTGAGGGCCCTTATATCAATATTATGAGTTCTGATAGGATTATAGAATTTGCTGACTATATTGATTGTAATACCAGTGGAGTGGTCTATGTGAGTATGTGTTCTTCATGCCCCGCCTTTTATGTGGGGATGACCACGAGATCTCTAGCAACTCGTATAAAGGAACATCTATATGCTATCAAGGTCAAAGATCCTAACAATGCTTTATATAAACATTCTATCCTATGTACTACACATAACAAATTTTTATTTTCAGTATTGGAAAAATGTAAATCAAATGGGAGGGCTGGGGACTTCAAGAATTATATTGAACAACGGGAATGTTTATGGCAGGTTAAATTAAAATCTGATATTTTTCCAGGTTTAAATGAAAGCATTAATTTAAAGTGTTTCTTAAAACATCGTAAGTTGGTTATAAATAAAAATAAAGGCATAGATCTAAAGTTATGTTTTAATGTATAAGTTTTTATCAATATCAGTATTACATTTATATGCTTTTTTAGTTATGTGAACTAATTGTTCTTTTTAAATTGATTGGGCTATTTATACTGATCAAGTTTCATGTTTTTTGTATTCTGATGAAGTTGTGATGAAAGCAGAAATTAAATCTTTCTTACGCTATTACCGGCTTTTTGTGCTTTGTTCTTCCAGCAACTTTTAACCTTTTCTGTAGTCTAAAAAGCATTGCTCCAGATACAAAAACACATACACACTTGCCATATATGAGAATAGAACCCATCCCTGCTGACTACTATACCACACTATAGCACTTCGCTGTTGTAGGATATGCCATGGAAATTACTGGGCTGCATTTTTCTCAAAGGTGTATTTCACAGTGAATGACATCAGCAGCCTTGCCAATGTAGGGCATTTGATCTGTAATGAGTATGAGTAGCCTAAAAAGCATTGCTCCTTACACAGACATTGAAACACACACACGCACTTGCTATGTGTGGGAATAGAACCCCGCCCAGGTTACGCTATCACACTACAGCATTATTCTGTTATAGGATGCACCACAGAGATTACTGGGTTGCTTCTTTATCAAAGGTGTATTTCACAGTGAATGACTTCAGCAGCATTGCTAGAGTAGGACATTTGAATTGTAGTGAGTGTGACAGCCAAAAAGCATTGCTCCCTACACAGCAGGGGCATCCCATGCTATTGGACTGCAGGACTGCAGCCCCCCAGCTGTAAAAGGAAGAAGAAAAACCCTAAAAGAAAGAAAAAAGAAACTAAAAAAAGACAAAAATTGCGGACCTTCGCACATGCACACTCGCGGCATTTCCAACATCCAGACTGCTGATGAACCAGTCCGGAGAATGCACAGAGCTCCAGACTGATTCAGCAGCAGTCCGGATTACAAACACACCAGTCAAGAGCATCCCAGAAGTCTATGCAGTTAGTTACAACTGCATAGACTGGAAAGGGATTGGACTGCAACTTCCGCAGGCTTGCCTGCTCTTGCAAGAAGGAAGGAATTCACCACAGGATCTGTGACATCACACGGGAGCTTAGCAAGTGGAGCTATACAGCAACAGAAGGCCCTGGAGTCTGACGCATGCATGCAATGTAAGTGTATTACAAGCAACTGTGTGTGTGTGTGTGTGTGTGTGTGTGTGTGTGTGTGTGTGTGTGTGTGTGTGTGTGTGTGTGTGTGTGTGTGTGTGTGTGTGTGTGTGTGCGTGCATGTGTGTGTGCATTGTGTGTGTGTGTGTGTGTGTGTGTGTGTGCATGTGTGTGAGTGTGTGTGTGCGTGTGTGTGCGTGTGCATGCGTGTGTGTGCGTGTGTGCGTGTGTGTGTGTGTGCATGTTCATCGATCTGTGTGCTTGTGTGTGTCCTGCAGTGAGTTGGTGTTCCATACAGAATTAGTTCCTCTGTCTTCTTCCAAGAGGAGGCTATGGTCTCACACAGTTCCAAATTACACTAACCAGGCAGGTTAGAAAATAACTGACTACCACCACTAACATTTCCTTGATATGGTAGAGGAAAAATAATTATACTTCCAAAACTAAGTCTGAATTGACATAGAATGCTTAAATGGTAGATGTCCTTTGCTGGAAATGTATTTAGTAAAAAAAAAAAAAAATGCATGCTCAGTACAGCAGCATAATTCGTTAAATGCATCACATTCAAATATTGTGGCATAAGGTACACATCCAGTGTGTTCATCCTTCAATGAAGAGATTACAATAACAATGAATTTACTGGCCAATATTCAATGAAAATCATGGGGAAGAGTTGCTTGGCTAAACAAAATTCCTTGTATTTAATTGCCCTAAAGCTGTTTATTCTAGCAGCTAACTTTGTTTTGACACTTCTTGCATGTATAGTGTTGCCACCCCTTCGTTTTTTTTCCAGACTATCTGGAAATCAAACTGATTCACCAGTAGTGAACAACAAAGGCGAAAGTAAACTCTGCACAGCAAACTGTCAAAACTGACTAGGCAACATACTTTTTTAACGTATATTAAGTTTATTAAAAAACCAACAATGTTTTCGTCCTCCTATGTTGGAAGACTTCTTCAGAAAAAAACAAACAGACAATCCAAGCTTCTTTTAAAAACTTTCCGCCCAAAAGATTCAAAAGTTTTCACCAATCAAATAATAACCCAAAATAATACACCACATACATTGTAACGGTGTGGGGTCTTACAGACACATTGTTGCAAAAAGTTACAAACTATACACTACTTATTAAATTTACGCATTATTAATGTAAGATCATTTAACAAGTGCAATGGTTAGTTGTACTTGACCACCTTTGGGCACTTCGTATACAGGCTATTTAGTAAGACTGTGTCTTTTTATGCTTATATTGTAGTTATCCTGTAACAGTGTGGAGTCTTACAGACACATTGTTGCAATTAGTGTGTTTATTTTTTAACATGCTTAATTTTTAAACTCAATAGAGTATTGATGCTTTATGTGGTGTATTATTTTGGGTTTGAAGAACATTTTATGTGTGCTCCAATATAAACTGCGTACATGTGGTTTATATTTTATTGTATTTTAGTAATTGTTTATTAACATTTAATATTTAAATTTAAGATGTATATATATATATATATATATATATATATATATATATATATATATATATATATACATATTTACACTTTTTCATGTGTTTCATCTATTTTATTTATCTACTGATTATGCGCACTTTGGTGTGTTTTAGCAAGCTTTATGCATGGTCCCTTAACATTTGACATGCACTTTACCAGTACACTCATTTGATTGGTGAAAACTTTTGAATCTTTTGGGCGGAAAGTTTTTAAAAGAAGCTTGGATTGTCTGTTTGTTTTTTTCTGAAGAAGTCTTCCAACATAGGAGGACGAAAACGTTGTTGGTTTTTTAATAAACTTAATATACGTTAAAAAAGTATGTTGCCTAGTCAGTTTTGACAGTTTGCTGCGCAGAGTTTACTTTCGCCTTTGTTGGTCAGTGGTGGTTTATATTTTTTCATTTTCTCCTGATTCACCAGTAATCCAGAAAACACTGTACAAACTCTGGTATTCTGTTTCAAAACGGAAACAGACTATCGGAGTTTGTAAATCGGCTGATTTACTATGCAGTCAGCCAAAACCTGGTAGCAGTAACAGAAAAAGAGGATGTTCCTTGCCAAGTGATGTCATCATGACATCACACAATGGGCGGAATGTGAGCTGGAGAGGTGTGGGATGGGCGGGGTTACTGGTGACGCGAGGGGTGTGGCTTTACTTCAGTTTTAGCCACGATGAAAGGTGGCAACCCTATGCATGTAGTTTTCTAAAAATTAGACTTCATTTTAGACAATTTGTGCTCTTGGTATGGCTGGTGTCATTTCAGTATAATTCTGCACTTTTTTCCCCTGCATCTTCAGTGTCATCCTACCTACCAGATCTTTTCAGTTACACTAGGAAGTGAGCCAAATTGTGTGTGTAATGCCCCTGTTGCTGTATACTGGTGGCTAAAGAGAACACATGGTGGTGGGTAGAGAATACCTCAGGCTTGAACCCTGTACCTTGGTTGCAGGTGGCAAGGGCCTGAATTCCCTACCCACCACCATTTGTAAAAATTTGCAGATTTTTGCCTCATATTTGTTCTGTTCTGTTCCTCATAAAATCTGTGGTTTCTGTTTGAGATTGTAAGATTCAAGTAAGCTTTAATAAGCATACTGTTAAAGAATTGCAACATTGAAAGCCTTTCTGTTGTTGCCATGCAGAGAATACTTACATAACTAGATAACGTATAAGCCTTGGGTATTGAAATGCATATGGCAGTATTTGTAATAAAGGACAGGATTACATTATTTTAAGAAGCTCATTAAATTTGTTGGAGACTTGCAGTCATCTTTGCAGGCTTTACCTGTAAACTAAACAGAATGCCAATCTATCATGTGTGGTCCATAACCTGTGCAGTAATCCTTTAAGCAATGTATCTTGAGCTTGTTTCCTGTTTGCTTTTCATTTTTTACTTTGATCATGTTTTCCCCATGAAACAAGTAGATAGTTGTTCAGGCAGCAGGTCTTTTTTGGATAAGAAACATTTTTACAAGAGGGGGTATCACAGAGATTGCTACTTTCAGCATGTTACTTGGAACTTTAATAAAGCTGAATATAAATTATAATTTGAACTTCACTGCAAGGAGAAGTGGTTTGAGTTGAGTGCTGCTTGTTTTTCTTATACTTGATTTTGACTGGCATTCGAGTAATGTATTTAAAAAGTAATTTATTTTTTCATGCCTCACAACCTTTTTTTGTTTCCAGCTAGATATTAAGTAAGCTGTCATGCAGCCAATGCATTTAAATATTTTTTCTTCTGCACTTCATTTTGTCTTGATTGGACTCTCATTGTGATGGTTTGGCACCCAGGGCAGTGTATTTAATTAAAGTTCCAGTTTTTGTGGTTTTGAGCATATCTCCTCCCCTTTCTAGTTGGCCACACCTCTTCCCATTTACCTCACCTATTCAGCTGTCTCCTGCAGCCCCCCCCTTTGATTTTAAGTCACCAGCTGCCATTGCTACACAGGGGCACACACAGTTACCATGTCTGTAAATAGAACTCCTACCTAACCAGATTATCACACTACAGCATTACACAGTTATGGGACATGCCACAGAGAGTACTGGGCTACACTTTTCTTAAAGGTGTATTTTGCAGTGAATAACATCAGCAGCCGTGCCAAAGTAGGACATTTGAATTGTAGTGAGCATGACTAGTGTAAAAAGCATTGTTCCCTACACAGACAAAAACACATAAACAGAGTTGCCATGTCTGGGATTAGAACTCCTACCTAATGAGTTTCTCACACTACAGCATTATGCAGTATTAGGGCACACCACAGAGATTACTGAGCTACTCCATTCCCAAAGGTGCATTCCAAAGTGGATGGCATCAGCAGGCTTGTCATAGTAGGGCTATGGGGAGGGCAGTGTGTGTGCATGGGCCATAACCCCATTCATCTAGAGGTTGACACACCACATGCAGTCACATGCAGGGTTATATTCTGCAGGTATGTGTATACAGATGCTTGATGACTACTGCCTTGTACAGTTATGTTGCACAGCTAGCACTTGTACCACATTGTCTTTAATGCTGATGGATACCAGTGGCTAATGTCTACAGTGAGTGACATTTACACATCATGTGGTTGTAGCCATTTGGCTGTGTGCAGGGTGGGACCGGCCTCATGATGGATGACTCTTTGTCACAGTCACTCTCTTCCACACATTTATGCATGTCTACTTTTGGCTTATTATAGTGTGTTGTCCTTGGATATATGTCTGTATTCCTATCCAATGTTGTGCAAAGCATGACAGGTGCATACTGAGGAGTGTATGCACTAACATCTGCAACAGTCTGATATGTACGGTCTACTGTTGTTTGCAGACATGGGCTTCATTTATTTAAGTGTGTGAGCATGACCTGTATGATCTTTCAGTATGTTGTTGTCTGACATTGCCTTCATTTCTCTAAGTGTGTGGGCATGCCCAGTATGCCCTTCTGTATTGAATGTTTGGATCCATTCCAGGTAGTTTGTACTCCATTGCAGACCTTTGTGTTGTACACGTACAGGTAGCAAACTGTCTCTGCAGGGTATCCGTAAATCATTTGGCAGTATGGGGATAAACTGTGCAAGGGATAGTGTATACTGTAGGTGATTGTGTCTGTGCTGCTTCTGCTACATGGTACTGGTATTGGCAGAGATATTCAGACATGTGTACTGTTATACACTGTGATGTTTTATGTTCTCAAGTACTGTCAGGTGGACATTCTTGCTCACAGTGATGTCCTGGGGAACAAGGGTGAATGCAGCTGGGTCTGGTATTGTGAGCAGACACCTACATATTCATGGTAAGTTATGCCATTCTGGAGTGGGAGCTGCAGACACTTGCTGCTGGGTCTGTGTATTCAGTTCAGCACCTTGGTACAGTGCTGGAAGAGGGTCCCATACTTGTATATCCATTTACATAACAGTATGGCCTTATCTTGCTGTGGCAATACCTCACAGCTGTACAGATTCACACAGGTTACCCAGAGGCAGGGGCCATGAGCCAGGACATTACCCCTATTGTGGTGTATGGACAGGTTTGTAGCCACCCATTTATGTGTTTGCAGCAAGGGATAGTGTGTGCACACAGCTGTGTGTCGGACCTTGCACATTTTATGCTGTCCGTACTCCCACCCCCCTCTATTATTCTAGCCTCTGCCATACATTATGCCTACATTCTCTGATACTTTTCCTAAGGTTATCACCTCATCACAGCTGTGTTTTGATGTTGGTCCACAGTTCATGCAGTGGGACATGGTGGACATGTTACTGTCATTTGTCCACATGGCCTTGCTATGGCTTATGTGGAGTGTGTTATGTTGTTATTTGGGTGTCCATGACATAACATGCATTGGAAGTATGTGTGAGACACAGGCCTTTGGCAGAGGCCTGTAGGCCATTTGGTAGTGATGTGGGCCAGCTGTGGCAGGCCATTGCATTCTGTCAGTCCTACCATCCCAGACCTCCATACGGTATATTCCCCTGGGGTGACAGAGTAGGTGTGCTAGGTGTTCATGCTAATACCTTCTATCAGTATTGATCAGGTGGTGTGGATGCCGGTAGGGTGCTACTTACAGCTAGGGACACACCTGCATGGGACACCTGTACTGCATGCTGCATTCTTTCACTATTGCCATATACAGGTGGGGGTCATATTGTACCTATTCTCAACAGCAGGGATACGGCCAGAGAGGTACCTGTGGATGGTGTTTGGGTGAGCTGGGTGCATGTGTGCTATGCACACTACTTGCATCTGATGCACAGATATGCATGGGACATTCCAGTTATGGTGGCATGTGCAGGTACATCAGCTGTTTCCCAATACATCACTTACCATCTTTGTGATCTGCAAGTGTTAAGGCAGATGACATCAGTGTTCCTTACTACAGGCCCATATAATGTGATGCATACCTGTATGTACAATTCCAAGGGTGTGTCCATTCACAGTTACACATTATATACTGTATGTCTGGGGTACGTTCCCCTGTGTACTGCTTTTATATCTAGCCCAACAGCCATGCCATGTCAGTCTTTCAGATGGTGACACATATTACCACCATACATTTACAATGGCTTACTGTTAGCATGTGTTATACTGGTGGGAATTGTCTTTGGCACTGCAGTTTTGAGGACTTGGCCCTGTCTTCAGCAGTAGTAGGTGCAAACCTATCTACAAGTACTGCACCTATGAGGAAAAAATACAGGCAGTTAGAAGAACAAGAAAACTAAATGAACAGCAAAGCAAGGCATCCCAGGGTTAGCACAGTTTTTATTATTCCTTGATTAGCTAATTTGGCTGACTGACTGACTGACTGACTGAAAAAATACACCAATGAGTACAGGACTTTTATACAGTTCTTGACAAATACAGTCCTGCCTCTTTATATATGCACTGTGTCCTAAGTTGGTCATGCAATGTATCTTAAGTTGTATTACACGTTATTTTAAAAGTGCTACAGCAGACTATTTTTGTAGAATTGCTATACAACAAGTTTTCCTTTTTTGGTAACAAGTGCAGAGTAATAATTTCTTGCTTCAGCTTGCTTTGTCATCATATGTTCTTACTGCTTAACGGTCTTATCATAACATTTCTAATGAGGAATAGTATTTATTATTGTTACAGCTGCAGTTTACATTATTGCTACTGTTGAATAATTCAGAATTAATGAAAATTTGCAACTTATAAAGTAATACAATACAAAAGCTTAATAAAAAACTTCATATAAAGTCTGCAGCAGGTATATGCAAGGCACAACTGCTCCTGTCATTCGTTATATAGATAATTTATGAAACAGAATAATATACATTTCCTGATTCTTTGATGTTTATGGCATATATGAACATTTTGCAAACCATGTATTTTACATTATTTGCATTCTTTACACATATAGTTTAGGAATGTCTTGATAGAAATAGAAAAGTACTGATTAATACATGTTTTACACAACTTCTAATAGAAGAGCTATTCCCTGCTGTTACAATATCAGTGTGTGTCAATGTGTGACCCTTTTTTCAGCCTGCTGTGACCTTTCTATTCTATTTTTTTTCCTAACAAGTAGCTGAGCTAACAATTCTAAAAAAACCCTGCAAAGTCTTATAGCTAACTTGCATCTGGTGTCTGACATTTGATTATTAGATGAATTATTTTCAATATAAATATTTATTTATATTAATAATTATGCCTTGATAAAGAGAGGAATCTTATCTTGGCTGATGCTCTTTTAGCCAGACATTGTATTTCCATGCAGCTTTGTATTCATGCTTTCAGTCACTGGCATTCACATATAAGATTGTTCACACATACTTCTCAGGGAAGATTTCCGTGATCTGGTGTCTCAGCATTGCTTGAGATTCCAATACTATAACAGAGTTCCCCCTGGACAGACATGATAACTCATGCTTGTTGACTTTATTCAGTGAATATTATTAAGCTACATTGGTTCAGAGTACTTCATAAACCTGTACAATAATTTGGACCTGATGCACTTGGTCCACTGTTAAAACCTGTACTGCTTATCATCTTACACATTCGATTTCATACTTGATGACAACGATTACTAGGCTTATACATCCTAAAATGCCAACTATGACCAGCATAAGCTGCATTATTTTTTTCCTCCTCAGTTACTGATAGAACTACTCAGCAAAGAGAACCATGTTTCTTTTCTATTTGTGCTTTTTGAGCAATTTCCTCAATTATTTTGAGTTGACTCCTGATTTCAGGTTCATTATCAGGAATATAAGTACAATATTCCTCTCCTACCAATGCCCAAAATTTGATGCCATGTGGTTTTGTAAGACCATAGTTTTTATAGCAGTCATTTCTATGGTAACTTTTAATTCCTCTAATAGACCTGTCAGTTTCCTAATTTCCCAAATAGCTTTCCCTGCTCCATAGAATGGAAAATTGCTGCTCCTGCAAGGACATCATCTCCTACACCCTTTTTTTCTATGTTAATATGTCTTTTTAATCTAACATTTCTAATATTAGAATCAGGTAATTGTTGTAGTATGTCTAATGGATGGAATTACATGTCCCAAATAATACAATCCAGTCCAGTTCTCAGGAAGCCATTTGTAGGCTTTATTACCACATATGCAATATTGGCCTGTTCAGACTGGAACCATCCATTTTTTAATCCAATGTGTAATTCTAGTTTTTTAAATGTCCAGCAAGTTTCATTACTAAAATGCTCAAAACATTGTTCACTGGCATTTCGGGTAGCATAAAAAATACTACAAGGACTTTTCCCAAGAAATGGGTAATTACTTGTTCCTTCTCCTCGTAAATAAACATCAGCAGTCACATTTGTATGGACAAGCCTCAAGAAAGGATGGGTCTTTGAGAAAGAGTTATTTCATGGAACCCAGTCTTGATTTGTGAGGCTCAACATTTCCAGAAGGGTAAATGGAATAGGTCATAATGGAATTCCACTCTTTGAATCTTGTGGTATCTCAGCACCGATCCAACATTGTTTAGCATTCAAGGTTTCTGAGTACATTTGCAGTGATTTGGTAAAGGTATTGAAGTTTATCGTTCCTTGTATGGATGAGTAAAAACTTGTCAGGATTGCGATTAATATCAGGATTTTCATTATTTGACATTTTCTGGAAGAGAAAAGAATTGTGTTCTTATTAGTTGTATCTGATATTATGTCCCTTTATATCAGTTATTACATTTATACGTTATTCAGTTTTCTCCCCTCCATTTTAATCTTTTAACATGGTCTTTATGAATCCAACCATTTTTGGTGGCTGATTTTTATATGGCTGGATTTGTACAGCCACTAACCCCACTTTGGTAACAATGTAGGGTCCTATCCATTTTGAATCCCATTTACTTGTGTTTACAAACTGATGGACCATTACAAGATCTCCTTGTTCCAGTTGTACCTCCCTCAATCCCCAAACCTCATTTTGTTTACACAGTTCTAGATTATGGGCTTGTCCAGCTTTCCAGACTCTCCCTTTTGCCCAACTGATTTGGTCTTGGAGCTGGTCCCACAATTTTGTTTCTATTAATGGTATCCCATAAGGGATTTCTCCTGCTTGTAAATTCATAGGTCAACCCATCATTAGTTCATGTGGAGTTAACCCACATCCCTGAAGAGAATTTAACATCTTAATCAAAATGTTGGGTAAATGTTTTACCCAATGATTCCCGTACTCAGAAATCATTTTCTTTAATTCTTCCTTCAGAGTTCTATTAGCTCTTTTGACTTTTCCAGAACTTTGAGGATGGTAAGGACTATGAAACATTTGCTTGATTCCCCAAGTTTTACACATTTGTTTTGTCACTTTTCCAGTAAATGAGTCCCTTGATCACTATGTATTTCTCAGGGAACTCCCCATGTTGGAATGATCCTTTCACTTATTATTCTAACTACTGAGTTTGCATCTTCTTTTTTTTTGTTGTTGGATGAGCTTCCACCCATCCAGTATATTCATCTATCAAAGTAAGAAATGAAGCCATCCTGGTGCTGTTGGAAGAGGTCCTCCAAAATCCATCTGTACCCTTTCCCAGGGTCCCAGTGCTTGTGGGAGTCTATATTGTTTTCTCCTATTTAATTTTCCCACATTGTGCATGGCACATGTGACACATCTATCTACATGATTTTGGATGTCTTGTCATTCCTTCCCATTTAAATCTAGAACTAACAGTTTGTTGTAGTCTTTCCCTTCCTGGATGACCTAGGAAATTATGATAATAAGTTAACAACATTTTTCCTTTTTCAGGCTCAGTTGTTTGTACCCTATGCAAAGGACCTTTTTTGAATTCTCCGGGTACTGACCAAGGTTCTGGAAATCTAACCCATTTCCATTCACATCCTTGTGTTATTTCAAGTTCTTTTATTTTCTCTTTCTTAATGATGTCTGGCTGTTCTCTTAGGATTTTTGCTAAGCTTCCTAACTGCTGATTGTCTTTGTTTGTGTTTGCATTTAAGGTCATATGAGCACCTTGTTCAAATTCAGGACCCCATAGCAGCTTCATTTCTTCTGTTCCTGTCACTGTTAATCCACATACAGTAGGTGTTATGATGATCCCATCACACTGGATTTAGGTAATTACCTACCTCACTTTCCACTCTATGTTCATACTTCTGTACACTGATCTCTACAAAAGTAAGCTGTACAATGTAAAGGTAAAGGACTTAGATGTAAGATCATTTGTATTTGGCACTTATTCAAAATATTTTGTACCATTTCCCTTATTTGTTTTTCTTCCATGTCATTTGCTTCCCATGCCCAGTATTGAGGAACATTTTATATTGGATAAGTTTCTTTGGAGTCAAGGGCCCCTTCTTTTGCTAGCTGATCTACTATTTTATTAGCCTGACTGTGTACCTCATTTTCCTGTGTGAGCTTTGACCTTATTTATATTCACTGTAGAAGGATTGTCATCTTTTATCAAACTCCAAATTTCTGTCAACACTTCCTGATGACTGATTGGTTTACCATCATCTGTAATCAAACATCTACTTGCCCAAATGTGAAGAGATGATGTTAAGACTCAGACTACATGTTCACTGTCTGTATAAAATTTTACAGGTCTGGGCAATAACAAGGCTTGTTTAACTGCTTCTAGTTCAGCTCTTTGTGCTGAGCATCCCCCTGGGAGACCACCCTTCTTGTGTTCTTTGGTCTCTGCCTTATATATTGCCCATCCCGTTACAAAACACCCTCTTTCAGAGCTCCAGAATCTGTATTTATCTGTATACAATTCTGATGATCCTTCAATAGTTTGGGTGCCAACCCTTAAGTGTTCTTCATTTTCCAAGTCAGGACACTCATGAGATTCCCCTTGGGTAATTAAACAGTTCTGGTAAAAACTTAATCTGAGGGATTTCTACTCCGATTCTTTTTTTCTGACTTGCAAAACTTGCAGTAATTCTACCAAGTCATGCATTATTCATGCCCTTTGGATTCCCTTCTAACATGTATTTCACTGGAGTATGTTTGTTCTGTAGCACAACTGGAGAGCCCTGAATCATATGGCATGTTACATCAGTACTCCATTCTGCTATGATGGCTTGCTTCTCACATTCTCTCATTCCTTTCTCAGCTGGACTCATAGCTTGGAAATAATAACCCAAAACCTGATATTGAGATCCTCTTTTTTGCAACATTATGGCCATCATAGTTAGACCATTGTGTCCAGACTGTATATGGCCATCATAGTTAGACCATTGTGTCCAGACTGTATATGGCCATCATAGTTAGACCATTGTGTCCACACTGTAGGATGAACTCTTTATCTCTTTCTGGGACACCCAACGCAGGTGCAGAAATGAGTTCTTCCTTGACCTTAGAGAAAGCTGCTAGTGACTCATTATTCCAGTTGAGAAGTTCATCACCCTTTTTGTTTCCTTTAAGCATATTAGTCAAGGGTTCTGCTTTTCCTGTATATTCTGATATCCATTCCCTTGAGAATCCAAAGATTCCTAGGGCTTGCCTTAACCCCGTGACAGTAACTGGAATTGGTAACTGTCTGATTAGTTGCTTTTTGTCCTCACTAATGCTTCTTTGTCCTGCTGATACCATGACACCCAAGAAGGTAACAGAATCTTTCATAAACTGACTCTTTTTAGGTTTCAGTTTTAATCATGATTGTCTTATTGCTTGGAAAATTTCTGCTAATGCATTTAAGTGCTACTTTTCAGTTTCTGTTCCTATAAGTATGTCATCCATGTATTGAATAATAGAAGGTCTACATTGTAGTGGTTTTAGTATTTCCTGCATTACATAATGAAAAACCGTTGGAGCATTATGAAAGCCCTGAGGCATTCTTGTCCAAGTATATTGTTGGCCTTCTACAGTAAAAGCAAATTTCCATTGTGAGTCTTTATCTTGAGTAATACTCCAGAAACCATTATTTACATCTAATGTGGAGAAAATTTTCATTTTTTCCTGAATCTGAGCAATAAGATCAGGCATGCTTCCTACTATTGGCAAAGAATGAGGTATCACCTTATTAAGTTCTCTGTAATCAACAGTAAGGTGATAACTTCCATCTGGCTTCTGTACAGGCCAGTATGGACTGTTAGCTGGTGAATTAACTTTTCTCACTACCCCTTGAGCTTCCACAGTATTTTCTATTCCCTGTTCTGCCTCTTTCTTTGCTGGATATTGTTTTATAGGTTTCTTGGGACTGCCTCTTACTTTAAGAATAAAGTCAGGGACTTGTCCACAATCATTCCTATGTTTGGCAAAAATATTCTGATAGCAATAAATTAGCTGAGCCAACTCTTGCTTTGGTGATTTTTAATAACTCAGCTAAATCATACTGTCCTGGGTCTTTGACACTGTATTTGCATAATGCTTCAGATATGATTAATATTTCATTTAATGGTCCCTTAATCAATTCTCTGTTACACAAATCTATAATGTAACCTCTTTGTTTTAAGATATCATTTCCAGTGATGTTTTGTAGATGAGGACCTGATACCCATGCATGCTGGAAGGTATTTTCCCCATCTTTGTTTTTACAGGGACACTTACTTGAGCTTGAGAGATTTTTCCTCCCATCCCTTGCAAGTTTATAACTCTTGCTCCTGGGAATGTTATTGTAGTAATGTTAACTGCAGCTCCTGTACCTAATTAAATACCTATCTAAGTGGTCTCTTACCCAAATTTGAGCATATGGTATTAGTGTTCTCTTTCCTTAATTTCATTATGTAAAGCTGTTAGTTCATCTGCTATCTCTTTTACATGTCTGTTTGATCCTTTTACACTTTTCTGTAAGTGGGACCATTTTTTTGACAAAGCTTCTATAGTCCTGTGTTGTTCTAATGTACACACAAAACTGTTATAAGAGAGCTGGAATGAATGTTTTCTTAACAAAATCTCTTTTATTTTGATTTGGTTTTCCCTGCTCTGTAAACTAATAAATCAAACAAGGCAGTTTATAAATAGGACTTCTTTTTTTGTTGCTTTTGACTGACCCATTCATGAATAATATCTAATAAAAATTGTGGATCTCCTGTTTGTAAATTCTCACTACCTTCACTATCTGCTTGGTTTATAACTTCTTCAAATCTGGGAAAGTTAGGAGATAAAATTAACCTTGATGCCTTAGCTTTCTCTGAGGTATTCATTTTAGAATCTGACATCTCTATTCCTTCAGAGAATTAAACAAAACTGTCATATTTTTCTTAAGACCTTTCCACGGTAACACTTTCAGATTTCTCTTGAGACTTCTTTTCTTGATATGGTTTAGTAAATCTTAATAAATATCTGTTTCTAGATCTGGTTACAGGTACTTTTTCTGGATTAAAATCCTGATTTAAGTCTCTAATACTGTTACTTTTAAAATTCAGTTTCTCAGATCTAATAGTGTCTGTTTGCAATAACATCTGTGGTGCCTTAGCCCTACCACATTTAAAATTCTTATTACCATGCAAATTCTTTTAACTGCATGCCTCATAAATTACATATTACACATGTAACTATAGGAGAACAAAGCTTTAGTGCATTCTACAAACAACAGAAAGACTAGAGTTGCACCCTATTTTGGCAGTGTGGAAACCCTTCTTGGGAGTTAGCTGTTCACAGAGGAAAACTGATCTGGTCTATATCAGTTCAACGAAACAGCACATCATCGAATACAATGTCGACCTTCTAACCACAAAAGCTAAAAACATCGAAAGCTCAGAACAGCAAATTTTTTCCCTGGGAAAAAATTCACTGTTCCAAGAAACACATACACAACACAAGCACACCAACAAAACAGCAATCCACACACATAAACTTAAAATCCTACATCTAACCATACACTAAACTATACATACAGTACTATCTATACACTATCCTTAACCCAAACCCTAACCCTACACTATCACACATTCACCTCACCCGCGCCCTAACCCTAACTCACATACCCCGCCCTAACCCTAAAGTCTATCACTATCACACACTCACCTCACCTGTGCCCTAACCCTAACTCACATACCCCCCTAACCCTAACGTCCACACAATCGCACACTTACCTGAACCCAACCTATAACTTTCCACCACAGTGCTAAAAATAGCGAAGCCACAGAAATGGACAAGTGAATTCTTTCCCTAGAAAAAAAATTGGTTATCTGCAGCTTTGCTATTTCCAGCGTTCACTGTTTTCGGTTCGATATTAGACCATTCAAAGTATTAACACTTTGATGATCTAATATAGACCCAAACTGATCCAACCTTTTGGATTCTTTTTGTTCTTCCTTCACCTGCTGACTTTTAATGGCCAAGACCTTTCTGCAATATTTCAACTTTACTTCAACTTTTCAACCTCTGCACTTTCTGCTTTGCTTCCTCCTGGGGTTTCGGCACCAAAAACTGTAAACATACCTACAAGCACTGCACCTATGAGGAAAAAATACAGGCAGTTAGAAGAACAAGAAAAATAAATGATCAGCAAAGCAAGGCATCACATGGTCAGTAAAGTTTTTATTATTCCTTGATTAGCTAATTTGGCTGACTGACAAAATACACCAATGAGTACAGGATTTTATATAGTTCTTGACAAATACAGTTCTGCCTCTTTAGATATACATTGTGTCCTAAGTTGGTCATGCAATGTGTCCTAAGTTGTTTTACAAGTTATTTTAAAAGTACTACAGCAGACTATTTTTGTAGAAAAAGGATGAGCGCTTTTGCGGAATTACCACTTCATCAGATCCTTTTGTAATAAAGAAGTGTTTAGGACATTTTTTGGCTTTTTCTCAGCTTTGTTGGTGTGCTCAAATTTTGTTTTTAAGCCTTAATTTTTCTTGTTTGTGAGCCACCTTTGGTAGGAGTGTGTACTGTTTATTTTATTTTGTTTTTACTTAATTATTAGAGGAACTATTTTCAATATAAATATTTATTTGTATTAATAATTATGCCTTGATAAAGAGAGGAATTATTCAAAAGCACTATCTTATCTTGGCTGATGCCCTTTTAGCCAGACATTGTATTTCCATGCAGCTTTGTATTCATACTTTCAGTCACTGGCATTCACATACAAGATTGTTCACACATGCTTCTCAGGGAAGATTTCCGTGAGCTGGTGTCTCAACATTGCTTGAGATTCAAATACTATAACAGTGGGCAATGGTCACCAGGTCATACCTCAACATGCATACATACTGACCACTCTCACACAATATGAAACACACACCAACCTGACACACACATACCTGCATATTGTACAAATGCTACAATCTATTCTGCTACCTTGGCCACCTCTGGGCATTAGTGCTCCACTGGTATTATGCTTAAACATACATGTTACAACATTTCTACATGGGATTGGAGGGGCACATTTGACTGTTACTACATGTCTACATGGGATATGGGGGGCACACCTGACTGTCTTTACATTGCTACACAGGATTGGGGGGCACACCTGACTGTTACAATGTGTGTACATCTGATTGGGGGGCACACCAGACCGGTACTACATTTCTATGTAGGCGTGGGGGGGCACACCTGATTGTTGCTACATGTCTAAATAGGGTTGTGGCAGACCTGACTGTTTCTACATTGCTACATAGAATTGGGGGGCACACCTCACTGTTTCTACATTGCTACATGGGATTGGAAGGGCACACCTGACTGTTACTACATGTCTACATAGGATTGGGGGGAGACACCTGACTGTTACTACATTTCTACATAGGATTGGGGGGTACAAGTGACTGTTACTACATGTCTACATAGGCTATGGTGGCACACCTGACTGTTACTACATTGCTACACAGGATTGGGGTGGCACACCTGACTATTTCTACATTGCTACACAGGATTGGCGGGTGCACACCTGACACTTGTAAACATTTGCTATGACTGTACTGGTATGTCAGGTACTCCATTTCACTCTGTTTTCTAACCTATCAAGCTGACTAGAGGCATGTCAGTGTACTACAGGTCTTACGTTTGAGTAACCTACATATCAGTTTCTGACTTTCTACCCTTCAGAACTAATATCCCACTGCCTGAACTGATGTGATCTGTCTGTGTAGGCCTGGGGTGGAGGCTATCCATAGGCATCATTCAGTGGCCTTAGCACAGCCTTTGTTTGTGTTTGTCTATGCCTGTCCTGCTGGCTGTGACTGCTGTTAGGTATGTGAACCTCCCTGACTGGAAATTGTGTATCATATGGGCACACATGTGGCCCAGCACATTTTCTGCAGTGGGTTTTGTCAACATGTGTAGTACTGGCTACTATGGTAACACCCATATTTGTTACAGATCTCATGCTGCCACTATAGGTGTCTACTATTTGCTGGCATTTCATTCAGCCACACAATTGCCTTGCATGCTCACATCCATACCATAGGTACAAGTAACAACATATACTACTCCAATCAGCAATCAGTAAGGGGAGTGACTTATCTTGTAGGTGTGCCAGTATTGAGAATGGTCCTGGGGGCTGCCTATGTCAGATGCGCATAGTACACTCAATATACATGGTTGGGCACAGTACTGTCATGTATGGCATCTCTTTTACTGCATGAGTGAGTCAGAGAGAGGTGTCATTTCCTAGGCCCCTCCTGTGTCAGTGTATGTGTTACGCATTGACTCTTTGCCAAGGCCAGGGCATACTGGGCATGCCTCCTTCTGCCTACTGGGGCAGGCTCAGGTTGTTCCTCCTCCACGTCATTCTGTGCCTATGGAGGCCTTGGCAATGATGGGGGGCTGTGTGGCCCTGCCCTGTGCTGTTCCTTCTGCAGCTGTTTGCACAAGATCATATTGTGTAGCATGGCACATACGATGACAATTTGTGTGCATGTAGTTGCTGAGTACTGCAAGGTTCCACTAGATGTGTCCAGGCACCGGAACTGTGACGTTTGCATCCCAAACACATGCTCTATTATAATTCTGGTCTGTGCGTGTGCCTCATTATGGAGTTCTTGTTCAGTTGTGTGTGCATTTCTGATGGGTGTCATCAGCCACAGCTCCAGTGCATAACCAGCATCCCCCATTAGGTGACCGTAAGGGATGTCCCCATTGGCAAATCTCTGGTACAGCTTTGTCAGATGCCATATGTGGGAATTGTGATAGCTTCCAGGGCAGCCAGCACACACATTCATTATTATGCCCTGGGCATTGCACATAACCTGGCAGTTGATGGAGGGGAAGCCCTTGTGGTTGAGGTAGACCCTACCCCACTCACCAGGTGGTGCTTTGATGCATATGTGCGTGCAGTCTATAGCACCCACTACCTCAGGGTATTCTGCTATTTGGTGGAACAGATGCATATTGCTGGCCAATGCCTCACGGTGTTGGGGAAATACATGTGCTCGCCGGCATGTGATGACATGGCATCCAGGAACTGGTGGAGTACCCTAGATGCTGATGCTTGTGAGATTCCCATCATATCCCCAGTTGGCTTTTGGAAGGTACCTGTGGCTAGTATTCTTAGGCCTAGACATACCTTGGTATCCACTGAGATGGGTTCCCCTCTTTTAGTTCTGTGTGTGAGGCATGGCTGACACAGCTCAACAATTTGCTGTAGGAGGTCCCTGTCCACCCTACAGCACTCCACTATCTCCAGCTCATGTAGCACCTGGTAGGTTACCCTAGGTCTGTACACTCTTCTTCATCTCTTCACTATGGGTTGGTCGACAACATTCACATCCTCACCACCCTCACCCTCTTCCACAAGTTGTTGTATGATAGCTATTGCAGCCCCTATCATTTTGTTGTTTTGTTTGTTAAAAGTTCCCCGCTTGTATACACCGGTGGTGTAGAGTATGGGAAAAAACAGAGGGAAGGTGTTTGTATACCTTATAGTAGTGTTCTGACCTGGGTTGGTCTGCTGCCTGTGTAATTGCTTGTTTCTGATACATTTCACCTGCCAGCTATGCTAGTTCTCCTTGATTACCTTCCTACTGCTGTTTTCCCTTTCCATTGTCTTCCTGTTTAAGCCCGGGGCACGCCACACAAACACATTGCTGAAATGTACACAGAGCTGCTATTTCTTGGTTTACTTTTTTTCTTTTCCTTTAAAACCCGGCGCGAGGTGCGCAAACCCACTTAGGCAATGTACAGAGTGCTAGGCAGCCTCAGACAACCCCCTTGCTTAGCTCTGCTAAGCTAAGAGCAACCCCAGCCACAGGGCTCCAATCCACTTACAGTATAGCTGACTCACCCCCCTATGATTTCAGCTAACTCCTAGGCTTGCACCAAGCTATTCCTGCTCTTACACTGCCGGGTGCTGACTAGCATGCAGGGGAAATCTGGGATTTAGTTACATTCTCCTCATTTGCATAGGATTTCCTGCTGATGCCTAGTTACATGTCCCACACTGAACCTCCCCCCTTAGTAACCACTATTCACTGGCCATGGTGGTCTTTTGCCTGCCACTAACTATAATGGCAAAATAATGATTTTGGTTAGAATGCTTATTTTATGCTTTTTTTCTTATTTTCTGCCCTATCCTGTTTGAGTGCCGCTGTTCAATGCTTAAACAGCTGAGATCGTCTAAAAAAAGTTTATTTTTTTTTTATTTTTGCAAATATTTTCCATGCCAATGGCATTATAGTTGGCCATTGGCATGCTTTCTACATGATATCCACCCTTTATTTGGAGCTGTCATGGCTCTGTTTTGTACTTTGCAGAAATGTACTTTGTTACTGGTGGCGTACATTTCTGCAGATTACACTAGTCCTGCACAACTGGTTTCCAGCTTCCTGGATCACAATTCACCTAATTTGCATTGATTTCTCCTGCAAATGGAGTAATTTGCATACATGGGCTGAGTCCATGTAGGACTAGTGCAGGAGCACTCGTGCACATCCCTACAGGTTATTCCTGGATTGCATGGCAGACATATTGCCTACTGGAGTTCCTGCACTAGTCCTGCATGTCATGCAGGGCTTGCAGAATCCGGGGGAGCCTCTCTTCAATATAGTGCAAATAGTCTGGGTCTTTCTGGATAGCAGAAACAGACTTCTAAACCGGATGACTAAAAGGTTCTGTTATGCATGAATTTTAGTTTTATATATATATATATTGCCATTAGACAGTATTGAGGGGGTTATTTCAGGTGATTACTCCTGCTACTTGTTAACCTTAGGAATAAATAAATACTCTAATTTACTTAATCTGTCTGCATTTGGTGTGTGGGAACAAACAGTGTTTCATTAAAATGCAACACTCTACAGGTATCTACTAAGTGAACTTTGGATGTGCTTTTTCTGTGACTCACTTTTTGATAATAAGCTTAGGTTATTTCTATGCCTTTTATCTGAAAGGTTAGACCTTACCAGAGCTGGGTTCAATGCCAAGAAAACATCACCCAGCAATATACTGAAAAAGTCTGTCAGTACCGAAAGAAAATAAATGCACATCTTGAAGCTTTTCTTGATAGGTTTGCTGAAAAGAAAACATGGTTTCAGTTTTAATTTTGAACAAATCATGTATTGTAAAAAATCAAGTCCTAGATAAATTTAAAAAATCAAGCTGAGTTGCTTCATGCCAATAAAAGAGCAAAAAACATGAAAACAGTACTTCAGTCTCTAATGCAATAAACGCTTATCTTGCAAATGTCCAGGTTTGGCATAATGAGCACTTGAGCATATTTAAAGATTTCCAGGTTCAGAATCAAATTTAATTCTAAATCAATCTTTTAGAAACTTTTTTTTTTTCAAACGTAAAGCAGTATGACAAAATCTCCATAACAAATAGCAATTTTAGGAGAGTTACACAATTCTGTCTGAAAGACAAAGCAATCAAAAGTGGTATTCAGGGTCATCTGGATGAATTTCACATTCCACTTGATTATAGGTCATTACCACTATCCAAAACACAATTCCAGCTGGAACAGTTCTCCACATGTTCCCAAAAGTGGAATTCTAAGATGCAAGAACAGCAGTTGCAGGTCTTTTGTTAATGGGTCACTCAATTCTCAGTATTAAGCAACCTCAGCCTCCAGTAAGCTACTTTAAGCAGTTTCTTCAAGTGTTCATAAAACACACTCTCCCCTGGATTTATGAAGCTCTTTACAGCATGCAGGATTAGTTTAAGAGCTATTTTTGGCAATATGGCCGATGTGCGATCCAGGAATGAGCTCCCGGGACGTGTACATGAGCTCTTGCACTAATCCTGCACTGACCAAGCTTCTGTATGCAAATTACCCTCATTTGCATGTGAAAACCATGCAAATGAGGGTAATCTGTAATCCAGGAAGCTGGCAGCTCTCCGTGCAGGACGAGTGCAGTGTGCAGAAATGTACTCGGTTAGTAACCGAGTACATTTCTGCAATCTACAACATGGAGCTATGACAGTTCCAAATAAAGGTTGCATATCATTGAGGAAGCATGCCAATGGCCAAGTAGAAGGCAACTGGCACTGCAAACTGTTTAAAAGAGAAAAATAAACAACTTTTATTTTTTTCGCCGATCTCGCCTCTTTAAGCATAGGGCAGCGGCGTGCAAACGGGAGCGGGGGGAAAATAATAAAATAAACCTAAAATAAGCAGTCTAACTAAAATCAGTATTCTGCCATGCAAGTCAATGGCAGGCAGAAGACAACCTGACCAGTGAGTAATAGTTGCTAAGGGGGGGTGGCTCAGTGTGGGACATGTATCTATGCATTAGCAGGCAATCCTATGCAAATGAGGGAAAGGTTAGTAAATCCCAGATTGTCATAGGGTGTGAGGCAGGTCACAAGAGTGTAAGAGTATAAATAGCTGGGTGCAAGACTAGGATATAGGTGACATCATGAGGGGGTATCAGGCATACTGCTAAGCTAGGGGTGTGTCTAAACCTGCCTAGCACTCTTTACAAAGTGTAAGTGGGTGTGCGTGCCGTGCACCAGGTTTCACAGGAAGAAAAAAGAAGTTAAACTAGGAAATAGCAGCTCTGTGCACATATGAGCATTCCATTTTGCAGTGGCACGGCGTGCACACAGGCTTAAAAGGAGGCAATGGGAAGGGAAAACAGCAGTAGGAAGGTAATCAAGGAGAACTAGCTCAGCTGACAGGTGAAATGTATCAGAATCAGTCAATTACACAGGCAGCAGACCAGCCCAGCCTCAAGACACCACTATAAACTATGCAAACACCTTTCCTCCTCGGTGTTCCCAAAAACTCTGCACTACCGGTATATACAGATGGGGAAATTTTACAAAATGAAAGCAAGAGAAAAAATGTTAGGGACTGCTTTTGCTATCATAAACCTGCATGTGCAAGAGGTGGAGGGTGTTGAGGATGTGAATGCTGCTGAGCAACCCACAGTGAAGAGACGGAGAAGAGTGTACAGACCCTGGGTAACCTACCAAGGGCTACATGAGCTGGAGATAGTGGAGTGCTATAGGGTGAACAGGGACCTCCTACAGCAAATTGTTGAGCTGTGCCAGCCACGCCTCACATGCAGAACTAACAGAGGGGAACCCATCCCAGCTAATCGAAGGAAGGACACTGAGCAAACTCGGAGCTATAATATATAACATTAAGTATCCTCTTTCTTGTTTATTTTGTTCTTTATTTCTTTGTTATTTATAGCACTTTGTGTACTGTGTATTTTCTAGCTAGTTTCACTGTGTGTGAGGTATTAACTGGAAATTGTCCACTTTTATTAAGCATCTGTTGGGTTGTTTGTTTCTGATAACTTGTTGCAGTTAAACTCTTTTTTTAGAGGCTCCTTTAGCTGTTTAAAACTTTCATTTAAAGGCTCACTGCCTTTCAGCTGTGAGAAACATTTCTGCAGTTTGTTTCTAAGTAGTATGATATTTGTAGCATTTCCATATTCAGGCTTGTATTTGGGCCTAGTGTTTGTGGAGGCTGTGTGTCTGAGCACATATTCAGGGACATCTTGGTTTAGCCAAAGCCATCAGGCATTTCAGTGAGAGAGAATTGTTTGAGATCATTGGCTGACTGAGGTCACCTAGACTACAGCAGACTAAGCACCTCATTGGTTCTTTTGAGATTTCTTTTTTAAAAGCTGTCTCAGGTTTCAACTTTCTGTTACCTAAGAAGTTCAGTTGTGAGTGTTCTGCCATTTCACACTGAGCTAATCGAAGGAAGGACACTGAGCAAACTCGGGGCTATAAACATTTCTGCACTTTGCTTCCCACCCTTCCTCCCTAGTGCAAATTTGGTCTGGGACCCTCCTCCCAGTTTAGTGTCATTACCTCGTTCTACCCAGTACAGAGAGAACATTTGAGAAGGCCAATCAGCTTAGTTTCTACTACTCCTTTCTCTCCAATAACAAAAAAAAAAAAAACTTTTTCTAAGCTTGTTTCCTGCCTTTCCTGTGGGTAGTTTAGCCTGGATATAGATTTTCTGTGTCCAGGGCTATTTGTAGGCTTCTAGGGCCAAAGCCTTTCTGTGTTTGAGGGAAACCTTCTAGCTTAATTTTGTTTCTTAGAACTAGCCAGTTTTTTGTTTTAACGCTTGCTCAGAACTTTTTGTAGCACTAAATAAGCTACAAATTAATACAGCACTCAACTTTCCTCACTGTCTAGAGGAAAACAGTTTCTAGTACTTAACAAATAAGCACCTATCCAGGCAAGTCTAAGGGTCAGCCCCCGGTGTTTTCTCCTGTCTACCTGATGAATCTGGGCATCTTGGGGCAATGCAGTAATTGCCTCATGTACACAGACAACCCTCTCCTCCTACCACCCAACACTACAACCTGTGAGAGATGCACTTATATAGCCAAACTGGAAGCAAAGCTCTCTTCATCCAAGACTGGACTAGACAGTCAAGAGGAGAAGGTAAACACTTGCACCACACTACACTCAGCACATAGTCCCTCAAAACCTACACCACCAAAACACACACATAGAAACACAAAACACACACCTACATTCGTGGAGGCTCTCAGTAAAAACCTGCCCAAGCAACAGGGACCTCCAAAGCAGAAACACAAGCAACCTCCATCCCCCAACACAACCCAAATGACACATAGCCCACAAACTCAGTGTGCCACTCAACCACAGCCCATAAGGCATAACAACGTACCCAACATTCTAGTCATAGGTGACTCTATAGTCAGGCACACTGAAGTTCCACTCACCAGTCTAAACAAGGAAAAAGTTACTGTCAGCTGCCTGTCGGGTGCCAGGATCTGCCACATAACGCATGCACTCAGGTCACTCCACAACAAGTACAAATATGACTCTGTCATTGTCCATGTTGGTGTGAATGACATGAGACGTACCTCCTTGGACTACATGAAAGGGATATGGAGGAGCTGTCCGATCTTGTAGCCCAGGCAGGTATGACCCTAGCCCTGAGTAGCATTCTGCCATCACCCAGAATGATACCACAGTACAAGGACAAAATGATTGACTTCAACAATTGGCTAAGCTTCTGGTGTCATTCTAAGGGGATCCAGTATCTGTCTGCCTGGGATGACATGATCGACAGGCCACGATGCTTTGCCAGAGATGGCCTGCACCTGTTGCCCCTGGGATTCCGGATACTGGCTAAGGCTCTAGCCATCCCTATAGTGTCTTTTTTAGGCAAGGTTCAAATGTCAAATACACCACCCTAACAGGTACAGGCAAGAAGAATCTGAGGGTATTGCTACTCAATGCTAGAAGTCTAAACCTCAAAATGCACTCTCTCGAGGCACTCCTTAAAATGGAGAACATCGACATCTGTGCAGTGACAGAGACCTGGTTCAAGGCACCAGAGAGTACCCATGCATTACCAGGCTATAATTCATACCACACCTTTCGGCCACCTAACCTGGACCAAAACACTAAAGGCAGGGTGTCCATATTCATTAAGGATATCCACACCTCCAGGCTAGTTGCTCAGCATAATGCATCCGAGATTATCCAAGGGCAACTAACTCTGGGCAAGACCGCAATCCAAATTGTAGCTTGCTACAGATCCCCCACCATGCCCCAGGATTCCCACTCCTCATTTCTTAATACACTGGAAAATATTAGGGTGCAACCTAACACCCTAATAATGGGCGATTTCAACTACCCTACCATTAACTGGGAAAACTATTCATGTACCAACTCTTGTAACGCGTTTTTGGAATTTCATAAATTCCAATGCCATGGATCAACTTATCACACACCACCAGGGCAGCAATATCCTAGACCTGGTTGTGCCAACATGGGCAACCAGTGCTCCACACCAGAGGTCAATTCCTCGTTGGTCAGATCCGACCATAAGCTAATCACCCTAGACATCCACATCCCTCCCCCACCCCCCATTATGGAAACCACAGTAAAAAATTTCTACAAAGCCAACTTCACGTTTCTTAAGACAGAATTGGCAAATTTCCGCGACACCCATGCTGACGGACAGTAGAGGTATGACTGCTGAATCCTACACAAATGCACTTTATAAGCACTTACATGAGTGCGTGGATCATGCAATCCCTAACAGAACCAAGATGCTATCCTCCAAAAAAAGGAAGCCAATCTGGTGGTCCCCTGACATAAACAAACTATACAACAGAAGAAAGAAACTGTTGCAAAAAAGAGTAAAATCCCATGATTGGAGAAACTCCCTGGTCAGCTTCAGTAAGAAGCTGAGATCCCTCATAAAATCCTCCAAAGCTAGTTATGAAAACAAAATTGCCACTGACTCTAAAGACAACCACAAAGCATTCTATAGCTATGTCAAGAATCTCAATGGCAACACTCAGATCTGCTCTGAGTTACAGCACAATGGCACTAAATATACAGAACAAACGGATATTGCCAACATCCTGGCAGATAGGTTTAGTGCTAACTTTACCCCTCTGTCATCCCCTAAAGGGCCCATCTCTATACCAGAAGAATTCACAGCTCCTGTAATCACGACTGCACTGGTAAAAAACACACTATCCAAAGCCAAGAACACAGCATCCATGGGACCTGACGACATCCCAGGCTGTGTTCTACATGAACTACAGAATGAACTGGCACCCCACCTAAGTACCACGTTCAATCATAGTCTCACCTCAGGCTATCTGCCCACTGAATGGTGCACAGTGACAGTTATCCCACTCCACAAGGGGGGAGCCACCACAGTCCGAAGTCTCACTACCCATTAGCCTAATGAGCCTGGTCTGCAAGGCTATGGAGCTTATCATCATGGAACTTATAAACAATGACATTGGTAATCTCAAACTCAGGATCCACCCAGGGTTTGTAAAGGCAGATCATGTCTCCTAAACCTGATAGACTTTTGAAGCAGTCACCAAAGCCGTAGATGAGGGTAAGGTGGTTCACACAGCCTATCTAGATCTCGCCAAGGCTTTTGATACCATCCCCCACTCTGGAATTATAGATAAACTCACTAAACTAGGTATGAATCCCTATGTCACAAGATGGGTTGCCAACTGGCTCACTGACAGAACCCACACTGTGAAAGTAGCAGACTCCAAATCCAGCTTCAGACCAGTGACAAGTGGAGTACCACAGGGTTCATTCCTGGGTCCTCTCCTGTTTGGTATCTACTTCTCTGAAGTACAGGCCAACACAGAAGGTCTTTGGCTAATGAAGTTCACAGATGACTGCAAACTAGAAGCCATAATAAAAACTCCAAAAGATATTTACATCCTACAAAAGGGCCTGAAGCTCAATGCCAAAAAGTGCATTGTCATTCCTTTTGGTAAAAACTCAGTACCCATGAACTACCACATAGGTGGTAGTCTACTTAACACTGAACGTGTGATAAGAGACCTTGGGACACAGGTGGACAGTAGTCTCTCCTTTAATAATCACATCACCACAGTAGTCAGGAAATCCTTCTATGTGGCACACCTCATCACAAAAGGTTTCTCATCCAGGAAAAAAGAGGTCATTGTTCCCCTCTACTCATCACTCATTAGACCCATTATAGAGTACAATGCCCCGTTTGGTATGTACCTCATAAGACATCTACAACAAATGGAAAGGCCACAGAAATACCTCACAAAGTAGATTACTGGCCTCAAAGAGATGCCCTATGCAGACCGTCTCAAAAAACTGCAGCTTTACTCCATTGTATATCGCCTACTCAGAGGTGATCTCTGCTTAACACACAAGCTATGTCAAACCTAGAGCTTTTAGACATGCTCCACATAAAGAAATCCCAATCCCTACGAGCTACACACCTAGGGACCTGAAACCTCATCTTGGGAATAAATAACAGAACATGCTGGAGGGATAGATTCCTGTCCCAGAGACTTCCCATAATTCTCTGGAACAAACTACCTATCCATATCAAACAAAGCTCCTCATTAGCACTGTTCAAGAAAAATCTTTGGATGATTGGATGGGAGATAGGAAATTCATCCTAGGGATCACTTCTGTGGCTCTGCCTCGACAGTGGCACAGGAAAATATGAACATTTTCTTGGGTGATGCGAAGCCAGGGTACCTTTGGCTAGGCTTATATAGCAGGCCCTAGGGCCAATAGCCTAGTACCTGCTACCTATGAACCCATGAACCTATGGATACAAGGTATGTGTGACAGGCCTAAGAATACTAGCTACAGATACCTTCCAAAGGCCAACTGGGGATATGATGGGAATTTCACAGGCATCAGCATCCAGGGTACTCCACCAGTTCCCTGGATGCCATGTCAGCACATGTCGGTGAGCAACGATATTTCTCCATCACCCATGAGGCATTGGCCAGCAATATGTGTCTCTTCCACCAAATAGCAGAATACCCTGAGGTAGCGGGTGCAATAGACTGCATGCACATATGCATTAAAAGCACCACCAGGTGAGCGGGTCAGGGTCTACATCAGCCGCAAGGGCTTCCCTCCATCAACTGCCAGGTCGTGGTGCGATGCCCAGGGCATAATAATGAATGTGTGTGCTGGCTGCCCTGGAAGCTGCACTACGACTCTATCCCTACATCTGGCATCTGATGCAGCTGTACCAGGCATTTTCCAATGGGTACATCCCACACGGTCACCTACTGGGGATGCTGGATACGCACTGAGGTATGGCTGATGACACCCATCAGAAATGCACACACACCTGAACAAGAAAACCATAATGAGGCACATCGCGACAAACACGAATCATAACAGAGCATATATTTGGATGCTCAAGTCAGTGGTTCGAAAGTGCCTAGACACATTCGGTGTGGAGCCTTGCAGTACTCACCAACTGCATGTACCCAAATTGTCCTTGTATGTGCCATGCTACACAATATGATCCTGTGGAAACAGCTCGCGGCAGGAACAGCATGGGGCAGGGCCACACAGCCCCTCACCAGTGTTAAGGCTTGCACAGGCACAGGGTGACTCAGAGGAGGATCAACCTGAGCCTGGCCCAATAGGCAGAAGGAGGTGTGCCCAGTATGCCCTTGGCTTTGGCAAAGAGGCAACACATAGCACATATGCACTGACACAGTAGGGACCCAAGGAATGACACCTTTTCTCCGACTCGCATACATACAGTGCAAAAGTGGATGCCAAACATGACACTACCTGTGCTCAGCCATGTATAGGAGTGTACTATGTGCATCCCACATAGGCAGCCTGCAGCACCACCCTCAATACTGGGACACCTACAAGGTAAGTGACCCACATAACGTGCACAGTTGGGGAGCACATACTCCAACGACAGTCACAGCCTGCAGGATAGGTGTAGACAACACAAACAAATGCTGGACAATGGCCTCTGAATGAGCCCCATGGGTAAACTACTTTGCCCCAGGCCACACAGACAGACACCTGACAGCAGGCCAGCCAGTTGGATGTAAACCTTGCAGGCTAGGAAGTCAGAAACTAATATGTAGAGTAGATTAAAGCTAAGCGATCTTGTAGTACACTGGTATGCCTCTAGCGAAGCCCCGCACGATAAGTAAGACTACAGACTGAAATGGTGTACCTGACATACCAGTACAGTCCTAGCAAATGTGTAAAGTGTAAGGTGCAGCCCCCACCATCCTATGTAGACTTATAGTAACAGTCAGGTGTGCCCCCCACCCTGTAGAAATGGTCAGGTGTTCCCCGCTTATGCAGAAATGTAGCAACAGTAAATGCCAAGATGACCGATGTATACCCTGCAGGACATAAGCATGCTACCTGTCGGTGTACAAATACATAGATCAGCATCGCAGTACAAACTACCTGGACTTGATCCACACACATGCAATATAGATGGCCATACTGGGCATGCTCTACACACTTAGAGGACTGAAGGCAATGTCAGTCAAGAGACTTACTGAAAGTCCATACTGGCATGCTCACACACTTAAACACATGAAGGCCATGTCAGCAAACACCAGTAGACCAGACATATCTGGCAGTTGCAGTTCATAGTGCAGACACATGTCAGTATGCACCACTCCAGCCTTGCACACACAGTGGATAGGAATACAGACATATATGTAAAGACAACACACCTATAATAAGCCAAAGGTAGATGGACACAGATGTGTTTGAAGAGCGTGACCGTGACAAGGAGTCATCTGGGCCTGTCCCACCCTGCACAGAGCCAAAGGGCCCCAAACACATGAGGTGCAGGTGTCACTCAACGCAGATAATAGCCACCAGTATCTGTCGAAGCATGACGGTGTGTTGCACGCCAGCTAAAGGCAACATGACTGTGCCTAAGGTAGTATTAACCTAGTAGCTGTATACATGTACCTGTGGCATATGACCTGCGTGTGTGATTACCCGCATGTGGCATGTCAACCCCTTACATGAATGGGTTATGGCCCATGTACAATCTTTTCACCACACTCCCCATAACAGTATCATGACAAGCCTGCTGAGGTCATCCAATGTAAAATACACTTTGGGAGAGCTGTAGCTCAGTCATCCCCATGGCGCATCCAATAACTGTGTACTGCTGTAATGATAAACTAGTTAGGTAGTAGTCCTAACCCCCAGACTTGGCAACTGTGTGAGTGTGTGTTTGTAGGCATGTCTCTACAGTCTCTGCACTGTGTAGAGAAATGCTTTTAGCCTTATCACACTCTGTACAGTGGCTAGTCATATACACAACTTTTTGGCTTAAAGCTGCTGATGTCACTCACCTACAAATACACCTCTGGAAATCACTTAGCCCAGTATTAATCTACTGTAGTGTGTCCTAGTAATCAAGTGCGTACTGCTGTAGTGTGATATACTATTTAGGTAGGTGTTCTAACCCCGAACCTGACAACTGTGTGCTTGAGTGTGTGCAGGCAGGTCTGACTGAGTAGAGAGCAATGCTTTTAGCCCACTCACACCCTGTACAATACATATACTCAACTTTGGTGCAAGAGGCTGCTGAGTGCCACTCACCTAGAAATACACCTCTGGGAAATTGATTATCCAGTACTCTGTGTAGTCAAAGGTCCTGTAACTGTGTACTACTATAGTCTGATAAAAGTAGTAAGTTAGGTGTTCCAACCCCAGACTTGGCAACTGTGTGTGTGTGTGAATCTGTGTGTCGGTGTGTCACCGTCTGTCTTTGAATTAAAATAAAA
>NC_056741.1:75855759-75970759 GCF_019279795.1 Protopterus annectens
CTTAAGACCGAGGTGGAAAGTTTCAAACCCCCAATGCTTAAGGATAACACTGTCCAAGCTGCAAAATCCTTTACTAATGCATTCTATGGGCAACTACAAGAATGCATGGATCATGCCATCCCAAGCAAAACCAAGATTCACTCCTCCAAGAAAAGGAAACCAGTCTGGTGGAATCCTGCCATAAACAAGCTATACAATAGAAGGAGGAAATTAATACAGAAAAGAGTAAAATCCCAAGAAGGGAAGACATCCCTGATCAGTATCAGCAAGAAACTAAGATCCCTCATAAAATCATCCAAGGCGAACTTTGAAAGAAAAATTGCCAAGGATTCCAAAGATAACCACAAGGCATTCTTTAGCTATGTCAAGAATCTAAGTGGCAATGCACAGATCTGCTTGGAGTTAGTGCAGAATGGCACAAAATACACTGAACTGACCGATATCACCAACATCCTGGCAGACAGGTTCAGCACAAACTGCACCCCCCTCTCACCCCCAAAAGGGCCCATAACCATACCAGAAGAATGTAGAGTCTCTGAAATCACAGACATTCAGATTAAAACAGCCCTCTCCAAAGCCAAAAACTCAGCATCAATGGGATTGGATGGTGTCTCAGGCGGCTGTGTCCTACACAAGCTCAAAGATGAACTAACCCCTCACCTAAACACACTGTTCAAACTCAACCTCTCCACAAGCTACATACCCATAGAGTGGTGCACAACAATGGCTATTCCACTCCACAAAGGTGGAGCCACAACAGACCCTGGGAACTATCGCCCTATAAGTCTGACTTGCTTGGTCTGCAAGGCTATGGAGCACATCATCATGGAACTCATTAACAAAGACATTGGGAACCTCCAAACACTGGACCCTACCCAGTTTGGCTTTGTTAAGGGCAGATCATGCCTCCTGAACCTGGTGGACTTCTTTGAGACAATTACCAAGGCTATAGATGAGGGAAAGGTGGTACACACAGCCTACCTAGACCTCACTAAGGCCTTCAACACCATTCCCCATTCTGGTATTATAGACAAGCTCACCAGCCTGAACATAAACCCCTACATCACAAGATGGGTTGCCAACTGGCTCATGGACAGAATCCACATGGTGACAGTTTCGGGAGCTATGTCCGTCTCTAAACTGGTTACAAGTGGTGCTCCCCAGGGCTCAGTCCTAGGACCCGTCCTGTGTGGCATATACTTCTCAGAGGTACAGGCAAGCACAGGAGGACTATGGCTGACCAAGTTCGCAGACGACTGTAAACTAGGGGCTATAATTAACTCTCCGGCTGACACAGACATCCTCTAAAAGGGTCTCACTGAGATGGATACCTGGTGCCAAAATCATGGCCTCAAGCTAAATGCCAAAAAGTGCATAGTCATCCCCTGTGGAAAAAACAAAGTACCCACAAACTACCACATAGGTGGCAGTCCCCTAAATACGGAAGACGTAATAAGGGACCTGGGGACCCAAGTAGATAGTAATCTCTCCTTTGATAATCACATTGCCAAAGTGGTTAGAAAATCCTTCTATGTGGCCCACCTAATCACAAAAGGGTTCACATCCAGATAAAAAGAGGTCATTGTGCCCCTCTACTCATCACTCATCAGACCCATCTTAGAGTACAATGCCCCATTTACGATGTACCTTACAAGACACCTGCAACAGCTGGAAAGAACACAGAAGTAACTCACCAAGAGAATCAACGGCCTCAAACAGATGCCCTATGCAGCTCGACTGAAGAAACTCCAGTTGTACTCGGTTGCATACCACCTACTCAGAGGTGATCTCTGCCTGACATACAAGGCCATGTCCAACCCAGAATTGATGGACATGCTCCACCTAAAGAAAACCTTATTCCCTCGAGCCACATGCTCTAGGAATCTAAACCTCACCACAACAATAAATAGGACATGTTGGAGGAATTGATTCCTGTCCCAGAGACTTCCTATGCTTTTGAACAAGATCCCAATCTACATTAGGCAGAGCTCCTCGCTAACACTTTTCAAAAGAAACCTTGACGAGTGGATGGGAAACAGAAAGTTTACCTCGGGATCACTTCAGTGGTTCTGCTGGACAGAGGCACAGGGAACTAATCTAAGGGGATGGCGAAAGCCAACACATTCTGGCAAGGCTTATAAATACCTTCAGGCAGATAGCCTAGTACCCACTTATGAACCTATGAACCTATGACTCTATCCCTCCAGCATGTTCTGTTTATTGTGGTGATAAGGTTTAGGTCCCTAGAGCATGTAGCTCGGAGGGAATGGGATTTCCTTAAGTGGAGCATGTCCAACAGCTCTGGGTTTGACATAGCTTTGTATGTTAGGTAGAGATCGCCTCTGAGTAGGCGATATGTGATGGAGTAAAGCTGGAAAGTTTTGAGACTGTCTGCGTAGGGCATCTGTTTGAGGCCAGTAATCCTCTTTGTGAGGTATTTCTGTGCTCTTTCCAGTTGTTGTAGATGTCTTCTGAGGTACATACCAAAAGGGGCGTTGTACTCTATAATGGGTCTAATGAGTGATGAGTAAAGGGGAACAATGACCTGTTTTTTCCTGGATGAGAAACCTTTTGTGATGAGGTGTGCCACATAGAAGGATTTCCTGGCTACTGTGGCAATGTGATTATCAAAGGAGAGACTACTGTCCACCTCTGTCCCAAGGTTTCTTATCACACTTTCGGTGTTAAGTTTACTACCACCTATGTGGTAGCTCATGGGTACAGAGTTTTTACCGAAGAGGATGACAATGCACTTTTTGGCATTGAGCTTCAGGCCATGGCTTTAACACCAGGCATCTGTCTCAGTGAGGCCCTTTTGTAGGATGTCCACATCATTAGGGGTTTTGATTATTGCTCCTAGTTTGCAGTCATCTGCAAACTTCATTAGCCAAAGACCTTCTGTGTTAGCCTGTACTTCAAAGAAGTAGATACCAAACAGGAGAGGATCCAGGACTGAACCCTGTGGTACTCCACTTGTCACTGATCTGAAGTTGAATTTGGAGTCTGCTACTTTCACAGTGTGTGTTCTGTCAGTGAGCCATTTGGCAACCCATCTTGTGACATAGGGATTTATACCTAGTTTAGTGAGTTTATCTATAATTTCAGAGTGGGGATGGTGTCAAAAGCCTTGGCAAGATCTAGATAGGATGTGCCAACCACCTTACCCTCGTCTACGGCTTTGGTGACTGCTTCAAAGAATTCTATCAGGTTTAGGAGACATAATCTGCCTTTTACAAACCCGAACTGGGTGGGGTCCACAGTTTGTTGATTACCAATGTCTTTGTTCCATGATGATTCTTTCCATGGCCTTGCAGACCAGGCTCGTCAGGCTAATGGGGCAGTAGTTCCCAGGGTCCTTGGTGGCTCCCCCTTTGTGGAGTGGGATAACTGTCGCTGTGCACCATTCAGGGGGCACAAAGCCTGAGGTGAGGCTATGATTGAACATGGTACTTAGGTGGGGTGCCTGTTCACTCTGTAGTTTGTGTAAAATGCAGCCTGGGATGTTGTCAGGTCCCATGGATGCTGTGTTCTTGGCTTTGGAGAGTGTGGTTTTTACTTGTGCAGCTGAGATTACAGGAACTTTGCATTCTTCTGGTATAGAGATGGGCCCTTTAGGGGGTGAGAGAGGGGGTAAAGTTAGCACTGAACCTATCTGCCAGGATGTTGGCAATATCAGTTGGTTCTGCATATTTAGTACCATTGTGCTGTAACTCAGAGCAGATATGAATGTTGCCATTGAGATTCTTGACATAGCTAAAGAATGCTTTGTGGTTGTCTTTAGAATCAGTGGCAATTTTGTTTCTGTAACTAGCTTTGGAGGATTTTATGAGGGATCTCAGCTTCTTACTGAGGCTGACAAGGGAGTTCCTCCAATCATGGCATTTTACTCATTTTTGCAATAGTTTCTTTCTTCTGTTGTAGAGTTTGTTTATGGCAGAGGACCACCAGATTGGCATCATTTTTTTGGAGGATAGCATCTTAGTTCTGTTAGGGATAGCATGATCCATGCACTTATGTAAGTGCTTATAAAGTGCAATTGTAGGATTCAGCAGTCGTACCTTTATTGTCCGTCTGCATGGGTGTCGTGAAGTTTGTTAAGAAGCGTGAAGTTGGCTATGGAGAAATCTTTTTACACTAGTTTTTCTAATGGGGAGTGGGGACAGGATGTTGATGTCTAAGGTGATTAGCTTGTGGTTGGAGCTGACTAATGAGGAAATGACCTTTGGTGTGGAACACTGGTCACCCATGTTGGTAATGACCAGGTCTAGGATATTGCTGCCCCTGGTAGGGGTGTGGATAAGTTGATCCAAGGCATTGGAATTTATGAATTCCAGAAAACGTTGAGCAAAAGAGTTGGTACATGAGTAGTTTTCCCAGTTAATGGTGGGGTATTTGAAATCACCCATTATTAGGGTGTTGGGTTTTACCCTAATATTTTCCAATGTATCAAGAAATAAGGAGTGGGAATCCTGGGGCATGGTGGGGGATCTGTAGCAAGCTACAATTTGGATTGCGGTCTTGCCCAGAGTTAGTTGCACTTGGATAATCTCGGATGCATTATGCTGAGCAACAAGCCTGGAGGTGTGGGTATCCTTAATAAATATGGACACGCCTCCACCTTTAGTGTTTTGGTCCAGGTTAGGTGGCCAAAAGGTGTGGTAGGAATTATAGCCTGGTAATGCAGGGGTGCTCTTTGGAGCCTTGAACCAGGTCTCCGACACTGCACAGATGTCGATGTTCTCCATTTTAAGGAGTGTCTCAAGTGAGTGCATTTTGAGGTTTAGACTTCTAGCATTAAATAACATTACCCTCAGATTTTACTTGCTTGTACCTGTCACAGTGGTGAATTTGTCATTTGAACCTTGCCTATAAAAGGCACTATTGGGGTGGCAAGAGCCTTAGCCAGTATCCGGAATCCCAAGGGTGACATGTGCAGGCCATCTATGGCAAAGCATCATGGTCTGTCGATCATGTCATCCCAGGCAGACAGATACTGGATCCCCTTAGAATGACACCAGAAGCTTAGCCAATTGTTGAAGTCATTCATTTTGTCCTTGTACTGTGGTATCATTCTGGGTGATGGCAGGATGCTACTTAGGGCTAGGGTCACACCTGCCTGGGCTACAAGATCAGAGAGCTCCTCTACGTCTCTTTTTATGTAATCCAGGGAGGTACATCTCAGGTCATTCACACCAACATGGGCAATGACAGAGTCATATTTGTACTTGTTGTGGAGTGACCTGAGTACATGCATTATGTGGTGGATCCTGGCACCTGACAGGCAGCTGACAGTAACTTTCTCCTTGTTTAGTCTGGTGAGTGGAACATCAGTTTGCCTGACTATAGAGTCACCTGTGACTAAAGTGTTGGGTACGTTGTTATGCCTTATGGGCTGTGGTTGAGTGGCACAGTGAGTTTGTGGGCTATGTGTCATTTGGGTTGTGTAGGGGGGTGGAGGTTGTGTGCATTTCTGCTTTGGAGCACTCTGTTGCTTGGACAGATTTTTATTGATAGCCTCCGTGAATGTAGGTGTGTGTTTTGTGATGTGTGTTTTGGAAGTGCAGGTTTTGAGGGACTATGTGATGAGTGTGGTGCAGTGCAAGTGTTTACATTCTCCTCTTGACTGTCTAGTCCAGTCTTGGGTGAAGAGAGCTTTGCTTCCATTTTGGCTATGTAAGTGCATCTCTCACAAGTTGTAGTGTTGGGTGGTATGAGGAGAGGGTTGTCTGTGTACATGAGGCAATTGCTGCATTGCCCCAAGATGCCCAGATTCATAAGGTAGACAGGAGAAATCACTGGGAGCTGACCATTAGACATGCCCGGACAGGTGCTTATTTATTAAGTACCAAAAACTGTTTTCCTCTAGATAAGTGAGGAAAGTTGAGTGATGAAGTAATTAGCAGCTTATTTAGTGCTTCCGAGTTCTGAACAAGTGCAGAGTTCAAATAAACAGATTAGAGTGCTAAAACTAAAAAACTGACTAGTTCTAAGGGAAAATTTGAAGAGCAGATTTTATGGTGCCGGGAATAGTTTAACCCTAACTAAGTGTCAATGCATAAAGTGTATTTTTTTTTTTAATAACAGTAGCAAATGAGCAAACTGAGCCCCATTCCAGCAGTCTTCAATCAGACAAGTTCTAACTGCACACTCCTGCCACTAGGGTGCAGGGGAACCTTATCTAAAAAAAGATAGACTGGATTAGTGCTCAAGTTACACAAAGCTAAATTCAGCAGGTCTGAATCTAGTCTATGCTACAGCAAAAAAGACATACCAATTTCATAAGGGAACAGTTCAAATAAGCAGTCACAATAAGCCTTTAACCAGAAACTCCCAGCTCAGAAGGGCAGAATCTACCCTCTCCTCCCATGAACACAGACCACACCTTCTTAATGTAAAATAACTGGCCCAAATCCCAAGTGATTAAACCAGAACTAATACACTTTTAGAATAACAGACACTGAGCCTTCAATTAGCAATTTCCAACTTAGAAGGATGTAAGCTACCTGTCCTGCCGCAACAGTGCAGCCCACAAACCTTCTTAATGTAAAACAACTGGTCTGAAGCCCAAGTGCTTAAACAAAAAGGCTTAGAATAACAGTTACAGTTTAATCAGGCTACTACCACACAGTAATAAATGCAACAGAATAAGTACAATTGAGTATTTTCAAGAAGAGGCAACAGCAAAATAAAGTAATAAAATATGAAGAAACACAAATACAGTAAGAGGAGATGAGTAATGTGCATTTTTTTCTCTGTATTAGGTAGAATGAGCTAATGACAATGGACTGGGAGGAGTGTCACAGATCAAATATACAGCAGGGGCAGGCAATTGCAAAGCCACCAAGTATAAGAAGAAGATACCAATAGGGAGGAAAGGTGGGAAACACACAAAAGTTGTTAGACCACTATTTAACACAGCAGGAATAAGTGTGAGAGAAAAAACAGCAATTTCAGCATAGATCAGAAGCCAGCAAATATATATATATATATATATATATATATATATATATATATATATATATATATATATATATATATATTTAAAAATCAAGTAAAAAAATGAGGCTAACACAGAACTTTGAAAAGAAATGTAAAAAAAAATATACTTAGCACTTTATATTTCGAATTGTTTCAGTAGCACTTTCAGTCAGAACACAAGGAGTTTCAAGCAATATGGTATATTTATTCTGGTCTTTTCCTAACAGTTTGTTTTACTCTATTGCTCACATCTTTTAATCGTTCGGCTCTTTAAAATGGACACTGCCAGTTAGGTTCATAGGTTCATACTAAGCTAACTGCCCTTGCAAGCCACTTTAAGCCTAGCCAATTATCCCTTGTGAGACTCAAACCCTGCATCTTGTGTTTGTAAGGCAAACACCTTAACCATTAGGCTACCCTCCCAACCCATAAATTTGTTTAAAATGGACACTGCCAGTTAGCCATATATTTGGTTAAAATGGACCCTGCCAGTTAGCCATATATTTTGTTAAAATGGACCCTGCCAGTTATCCATAAATTTGTTTAAAATGGATACTGCTAGTTAACCATATATTTGGTTAAAACGGACCCTGCCAGTTAGCCATATATTTGGTTAAAATGGACACTGCAAGTTAGCCAAAAATTTTCGTTCTATGGAGACCAAAATTGAAAACTTAGTCTCCAGATATGAATTCCAGGGCCCCTGTGTTTCTGTTATACACACCTTGTTATGTACCCTGGGCTCCTTCCATGTGCTCATGAGCAATAAAGAATATGCTACTTTAAGCCTATAGTGTCAGATGTGTTTGTGTTTTATGACACATTTAAATGAGGTTTTCTATTCTTCCTAAGTTTTTTTTGTAAATACTTTATGGTCCACAAGGGTGCTTACCATATAATAACTCAAAATGACTGTGGTGTGACTTGTAATTTTCTAATGACAAACATGAGGTATGTTATGAATTTGGCCTATGTTTTACGATCCTCCTCATAAACTTTTCTTAGCATGAAATTTAGTTTTATGTCAAAATACTTTGCTCACCTGTTTGCTTGCAGCTGCTTTTTATATGCTTGCCCTAATGCATTGTCTATGACACAGGTGGACATACGCATTGCTAGGTTTAGGTGAATGGGACAGCCTCCCTGAGTTCAAGGTGTTAGGGGGCATGATTGGCAAATGTCACTCAGTTGATACTGCAGAACAGGCAATCTTTTCTATACTGGCATTCCTGAATGTCAGTATGGAAAAGAAATACCGCTTTTGCTGTCAGGACTGCAATACTTGCTTCTGCGCTTCCTGAGCTGTATAACTTACAGGCTTGTAGGAATCTGCTTGCTACAAACAAAGAATGTGGATTGCTAACGTGTGTAAAAGGAGAATTTATTTATTTATTTTTTTGCTCCACACAGGACACCTTAGAGAAGGGACCTTCTGCTCCACGACTTTTATTTGAGGGGTGCAGATTGGGGAAGAATGGACTTGATTTTTGCTGCTCCCCTGTTTTGTGAGTATTTCCTTTGATACTACTGCATTGAAAAGTATGACTCCCATCTTCACTAAAGAACTATTATTAGCTTTATGCAGTGTGATAGTGGGGTTTGGGGTGGGGGTTGGTGGTTGATATAATGGTTAAAGTGCTTACCTCACAGACACAAGGAACAAAGTTTGATTCTTATCTGTGAAAGGGAAATTGAATTGGCTTAAAATGGCCCACAAGAGCAGCTAGCCCATTACTTAACTATGAACCTATGAAGTATTTAGTTGCATGGTCCATAGTAACCAAAATGTGTTCAAATTCATTACTGTGTTTGAACAATATCTCAGTAACACCTAAAGGAATGGTAACTGTCTGATATGCATTGGACTCAAAGGATTCTTGAAGCCTGAATGAGGGCTTGTCTTTTAGCATTCAAAGCATGCAACCTAGATACTCTGAATGTGTTTCATTATATCTGGCCAGTAAAACCTTGCTGGGATATGTGCTTTACTCTTGTCTGAGCCTAGACAGCCTCATCTTGCATGACTGTATGCTAACCTCATCACAGCTTCTGAAAGTTTTGGCCACTAATAGTTTTTACTTTTTCCTCTCTGCCTTTTGTAATCTGTATTATAAGCCTTTTGTAACTTGATGTTTGGGTAAGAAGTGCAAACCTTTTCTTCAGTTTCTTCCTTTACAGCTCTGGCTACATTTTCTCTCACTCCTCTCAAAGTGTTGTTTTGCCATTGTGGGTTTTTAAAATTTTATCCAGCTTACCTGGATATCATCAGCTCTGTAGTTTCCTCAGGCTTACTGTGCCATGAAGTTGAAGGCATTATCACACTTTTCAAAGGAAAAGCAGTTGATATACAGGCCAACACTAAGGGACTCTGGCTAACAAAGTTTGCAGATGACTGCAAACTGGGAGCCATTATTGAATCCCCAAATGATGTGGATACTCTACAAAAGGGCCTTACAGAAACAGATGCTTGGTGCCAGAGTCATGAGCTCAAGCTTAATGCCAAGAAATGTATAGTTATCCCCTTTAGGAAAAAACATGTACCATGAATTACCACATAGGTGGCAGTAGACTAAACACCAAAAGTGTGATAAGAGACTTAGGGACACAGGTGGACAGTGTTCTCACCTTCAATAACTACATCGCCACAACAGTCAGGAAATCCTTCTATGTGGCACACCTCATCACTAAGGGCTTTTCATCCAGAAAAAAGGAGGTCATTGTCCCACTGTACTAATCCCTCATTAGACTCATTATAGAATACAATGCCGCATTTGGTATGTACCTCTCAAGACATCTGCAACAACTGGAAAGGCCACAGAAATACCTCACTAAAAGAATCACAGGCCTAAAGCAGATGCCCTACGCTGACTGCCTTAAAAAACTCCAGCTATACTCTGTCACATATTGTCTACTCAGAGGCGATCTCTGCTTAACATACAAGGCCATGTCAAACCCAGAGCTACTGGGCATGCTACACTTAAAGAAATCCCAATCCCTCAGAGCCACACACTCCAGGGATCTAAACCTTGTCATCACAATAAACAAAACATGCTGGAGGGATAGATTCCTGACCCAAAGACTCCCCAGACTCTGGAACAGACTGCCCATACATGTCAAGCAGTGCATCTCTTTTCCCTCTTCAAAAGGAATCTTGATGATTGGATGGGAGAAAGGAAATTCACCCCGGGGATCATGTCAGTCGCCCCGCTAGACAGGGGTCCATGGAAGTAAATACTGTGGGAAGAAATAGCCAGGGAATTGTTATGGCTAGGCTTGTATAGGTCCTAGGGCCGATAGCCTAGTACCAACCTATGAAGCTATAAACCTATATCGGTGATCTTTACTGTCAAAAATATATTTTATATTTATTGTTTATTATTCTTTACTTTATAGGCCCAATACATAGACCCCCATTCTTTAGTTTAGGGTTCCTGTCTTTTATCTCAAAAGGATATCATCAGAGTTCTGTAGAAGTTTCTCTTGCCTTTCAGTATATGCTACCCTCTCATTTTTTCTTTCCTTCTTTGGGTTTCCTCTTGTTGTCGCAGTGTGAATGAGCACAACTCTCTCACTTTCTTTTTCTTCTCTGTATTGGTCTCCCACTGTTAATGGTGTTTCAGAAAACAATGTCTTCAGTTGTACTTTTCCCTTAATTATAGATACCGGCTACCTAGAGCCTTCCCTTACTTGAGTCTTCTGTCTTTGATAGAATGGGCTTAGAACCCTAATGAGGTACCGTTTCTTCCTGTTTTACTGCACTAGTGTACTCTTTCTTAATGATACGTTTGTTCTTCCTAACTCACTCAAGCCTAAAATGCTGTTTATGTATACTTCCAATTCACACCCATGGCATACATAATGTTTTTCAAGTCTGGCTTCTTTAACTAAGTGACTTACCAGTTAATAACAGGCAGTATTAGAAAGGGCAAGGGGTTATTAACAAAATTACACTTAGATTGTTAGCCTGTGATGTCCTGTAGTGGAGGTATTATCTTTGTTTGTCACTTATTATTCATATTTATGTTCATATTTCATATGTTCATATTTACATTTTATTGAGGTATATGGTGTGAAACACCAATGTGGAAGGTGAGAGAATTCACTGAAAATGCTGGTTTATATCACACTGAATTGGAAATAATTGCTAGTTGTTTGTTAATAATTATGAAAATAAGCAATATTTCCATATGGACTTAATACTTAACAAATGACTTACAAACTGCTGAAGGATCTTAGGTGAAGTCTTAGTTGTTGAAGAAAGCTGGCTTTAATATTTGCACTGTAAGTTGCATATCTTGACAGATATCCAGTATCATTTGCATTGCATATTATATGATTAAAGGTGTTTTCATATTTCTCTAAATATCTCAATAAACATGTACTTGTATAAGAATTTCTTGTCATGTGAAAGTTTATGTCTGGCTAACAAAAATGTTAACAGTAATATATATGTCTAGGTTGTACAATTTTGAAGATGCTAAAATTTGTGAAAGTTTAGAAAAAATATTATTTAGGTTTTCTGTGCTTTATAATATATTACAGTATTTATGGAAAAAACTATGAATGGATTGACTTATCACTGTAATGATTACCTGTTACTGATAATATTATTTATACAGTTTTGATAGCTTTCATTTTTTGCAGAATATTTACATTTGTGTATCTATGCTTTTTAAGTTTATTTTACATAAAATGCTCTGGAATGCAAAATAAGTGAAGGCTGCTAGAGGTGAGACATTCACACCAACAGGTGTTGTGAGTTAATCCTCACCTGTTCCTTAGAATCTCCATTTTGGGAGGGTTTCTGCTTTAGACTGGCAGAAAGTTTAGAGTTCTGCTTAGATTGTACATTTTCAGTGATCTCTTAACACCCTCGTTTTGGAGCACACCATTCCATTAATTAATTCTCTTCTGTTCTTCTAGTCACTTCTACTCCCTGTTCACTACTACTTTAAGACTGCAATTTTATTTATTTATTTATTTATTTCACATTTGTTAACCAGGTTAGTCCAACTGAGTTTGCAAAAAAACCCATTTTCAGTGTAGACCTGGGGGGAAAAGCCCCAGCAAACATAAGTAAAGATAGTGACAATATTGAAATATGACATCACAATCACAATACAAAATAATTGTAAAAAAGAAAAGGTTATTAACTATTTTCATTGCATTGATAGTAAGCAATCCATTTTCAGTGGAGACCCAAGGGGAAAGAGCCCCAGCAAACATAAGCAAAGATAAACATATAGGACAAAAACTATTAAAAATAACAATACAAATATGAAATTAATTATAAAGAGAAAAACAAAAGAAAAAAATATGAACATTAAGGATTGCACTGATAGTAGTGATCTTAATTTACTATATAAGAGTAAAAACAAAAGGGCAATTATTGAAAAGAAGGACAATGTATAGACATTGATAGGAAGTGGGGGGTAAATAGTGTGGAGAATGGGAGGGGGAGAAAGGAGGAGGGCTATATTCAGGCTATAGTAGTAGAACTGAGGGTTTAGGAGGTTAGTTTAAGCAGAAGTTACTAACAGAGAAAGAAAGTTAGGTGATACAACAGGTTATACAGTAGGTCAGACTAAGACTACGTGTGGTCAAAGCAACGGCATCATTTCAAGTTTAGTAGGTGAGATTTAAGATCCTTTTTAAAACAGGGAAAGGAAAGGTTGGATCTAATATGGAGAGGGAGTTTGTTCCAATTTAGTGAGATAGAGTGTTTGTAAAGTAGTTTTCCAATATTCATTTTGGGTTTATAAACTGAGAGAAGATGACGATCAGCACTCCGGAGAGGCCGGGGCGGGGGGGAGTAGGGAGTAACATGGGAGGAGAGAGCAGGGCAGGCAGAGGGGTTGTTGAGTATGGAAAAGGTAGTGTGGAGTTGCGATTGTTGGAGAAGGTGTGGAAATTCCAGCTACTGAAGTCTGTTTAGTGAGAGGCAGTGATGTGATGAGAGTGGCTGGTTTAGAATAAATCTGGCAATTTTTTTTGTATGTTTGTTCCAGTTTCTGTATTGAGGTAATTTGGATAGTGGTAAGGATGGGGGAAGTGTATAGAAGACTAGGCTAGAGAAATGCCTGCACAAGAGTGTGTTGGTGGCAGTAGTGAGGAATTGTTTGTTCCTATAAAGTAGTCCAAGTTTTTGGTGGTTTTTTTTTTTTTGATGGCCTGTTGTATGTGTAAAACAAATTTTAGTCGGTCATCAATTATTACCCCAAGGAGTTTATTTTGTGAGGCAGTGGAGATAGTGGTGCCATCTAGGGAAAGAGAAAGTTGGATTTAAGGTGATATAGTGTCTGAAGTAGGAAGAGAAGGAGTTGAGTTTTTTTTTTTTGGGTTAAGAATTAGTTTTGGGTTAAGAATTAGTTGATTATTTCTGAGCCATTTTTCAACAGAGATAAAGGAATTCTGTGTTAGTGTGTGTAGTTCAGAGATAGTATTGGAGATAGATAAGAGAGTAGAGTCATCTGCGAATGTACGTTGTTGGTAAAAATGTTGAAAAGGAGTGGTCCAAGTATGGAGCCTTGGGCCAATATTTTACTGCACAACTCCCTTCTTTCTGATCCTGCTCCTACTATATGTATGAGCTAACATGTCTTTAAATAGTGCCTTTTCTTCTTCTGTCTGTGACCTTAACCCTCTGTGCTTTATAAGCCAGTTCTTTGACCTTTGATAGATTCATATTCCCTTTGGGGTGCATCTGGCGGTTGCTCCTCCTCTTTCCCAGGTTTAACAGAGATGTATCCACAGACTTATTGGCTTGTTATTTATCTTTGCCATATTGTTGAAGTGATGACTCAAAAAGAATGTCTTCTTTTCATTTGCTTCCACAAAGCTTTAATGTGGGGAAATCCTTTTCTATTATCATATCACATGTTAAATCGTGAACTACATCAGCACAGTATTTTTCCAAACGCAGTTTGCTTTTTTGTTGAGTAATGGGATACCGTTGTCTGTATCCATGAATGCAGACAATTTTAAATGCTTCAATTCTTAAGGTCCTTCTTTCTACAAACCTGTTGTACCTCTGTAAGGCTGACCATACTGTTTGAGTTTAGTAGTCTTTGAAACTCCGTGCATCAAGTCGGACTTTGCATGTAATTAATGTTGTTTAGCACAATAGCAAAAGGCTGAATCTTCTACTCTTGCAGGGGATTCTTCACATTCCAAAGGCAGAACATCGTTAGTAGCACGACTTTCACTAGTTATTTTTCTACAGGTGTAACAGTATCACTGCGCTTCACCATCACCATCATCATCATTATCAGATCAGTTGCAGACGTACTGTGCTTTAAATGTGGGGCAGTAATAGCTTAATAGTCCTAAAAGTGGCATCAAAAGCTAGCAATACTGCATCTGTAGCTCCTGACAATATCCCAGGATCCATCTTAATTAGCATGAAGCACTGTTTAGCCACACCCCTAACAACACTGGTCATTCTCTGCCTCCATGTGGGTTTTGTACCAAGTAAATGGAGAACAGCTAGTAACTCCCCTACAAAAGGGAGGACCTGCCTCAGACCTAGGCAATTACATATGCAAAACATGGAAAGAATTATCATGAAACTAATAAGTCAGGACATAGGGAACCTTCAAACACTGGACCCATCTCAGTTTGGATTTGTCAAGGGCAGGTCACACTTACTCAGCTTGGTGGATTTTTTTGAAAAGGTCACCAAAGCAATGGATAAGGGCAAAATGGTACTTACTGCATACCTCAATCTGGCCAAAATTTGTGATACAATTCCCCACTCAGACATAGTAGAAAAGCCAAATAACTGGGAATAAACCCCTGTGTTACCTGCTGGATTGCCAACTGTCTCACAAATAGGATATAAATAATCAAACGTGGGAAAGTTACTCTCCAGAGAGACCAGTCACCAGTAGAGTCCTCAGGGTTCTATGATGGGATCTCTCCTGTTTGGCATCTACTTTTCTGAAGTAAAAGCCAATGCCAAAGGACTCTGGCTGACTAAGCAAGCTAGGAGCAGTCACTGAATCCCCAAATGACTTAGCCATCCTGGTGGAAGGTTTGTCCCAAATAAGTAATTGGTGCCAAAATAATGGACTGAAACTAAATTCTAAAAAATGCATTATTGTATCCTTTGGAAAGGCATCTACTCCATGAAACTACCACATTGCCAATATGCCCCTGAGAGCTGACCCAGTTGTTTGGGGTGTGAGAACTTATGTAGACAGTGGACTAACGTTTGACCAACATATAGCCATTGTTGGAAGAAAGTCCTTCTATATTGCACAGCTTATAAACAAAGGGAATGTGCCTAGATCTAAGGCTGTCATTGGTCATTTTACTCAGTCATCATTAGGCCAGTCATTGAATGTAATGTCCCCTTTGGCATGTTTCTGTCCAGACACATGTATCAACTGGAACATCCCTAAAAATAGCTCACTAAAAGGATACAAGGCCTAAGCAACATGTCCTACATGGACTGACTCAAATCCATGTCACTATACCCAGAATCCTACAGACTGCTGAGGAGTGGCCAGTGTCTGGCATACAAGGTATCCTCCAAACCAGATCCCTACCCTCTAAACTTAAACCCTGCTCCCCTTCAGCAGACAACCTTCCTCCTCTGTACCTCAAAATAGCACCCCTCCTCCATAGCCTATCCAGTCTCCATGCTTATTAATCGGTCAATTCAGGAAAATCTAGTCCATCAAATTTGGAAAAAAATAATATATCATTCCCTTGCACAAAGGTGGCAACTCCACCGACCCCTCAAATTTCAGACCTATCACCATCTTATCACCTATCTCTAAAATCCTAGAAAACAGTATTCTCAAACAACTCATGGCACATATAATCCAAGAAAATCTCCTGACTCCTACCCAACATGGCTTCTGCCCACTACATAGTACTTCTACCACTCTACTGTCCTTCACTAACTCCATCTCCACTCCTATCAATAACAACAAACTGGTATATTTCCTCTTCCTGGACCTCTCTAAAGCTTTCTATACTGTTTAACATAACCTCTTCCTCTCTAAGCTTTCTTCCTTCAACCTCTCTACATCCACCCTTAGCTGGTTCTCTTCTTGCCTATCTAACAAAGCACAGTCTGTTAAATGGTTGCCAGCTACGTCTTCATTCTTACCCGTTCTCACTGGAGTCCCCCAAGGCTCTATCCTGGGTCCCCTAGTATTCAATATCTTTACTAACGATCTCTTCCAATCCTGCCCCCACTCTAAACTTATACAATATGCTGATGACTCTATGGTCATCTCTACCTCTGACAATGTAACCCACCTACATACCCTCACACAAGACACATTACACTCTGTTGAAAGATGGCTCACTACTAACCAACTCTTTCTTAACCCCAGCAAAACTATCTATTTCATCTCTAAACAACACAACTATTCTGACAGAGTCGTGCACTAAACTACTTTGCATACTCATAGATGAAGAACTAAAATTTGACACCCATATCAATAACTGAGTCAAAAAGACCCACCAGAAACCTGGACTACTATACAGAAATACAAAATTCCTTACACAAGAATCCAAAGTATCCCTTGCCCAAGCCTACCTCCTTCCTACTTTACTATATGCTGCCCCTATTTTCACCCACCTCAAAAAAAAACTCTTTAACAAATTTGAACTTACTTATCATAAAACCGCCAGGTTTGCCACAAATCTCCCCTATCACACACACCACTGCCTCTCACTAAAAAATCTAAACTGGCTAGCCTTGGTTCCCAAGCCTTGTGTCATGCAAACTAAATGTGTTTGTACTCCGTGTACTGCACATTCTGTTCTTACCTGACTGAAGGTTATTTTCACTGATTAAAAGTACAACTTTTGCATCAACTTCACATGACACACTCCATCTTGCTTCAACCCCTAGCCTGTCACTCATTAACAACTCTTGTCTCTCCCTATGTCCCTAACCATGAACTTTGTAGCTCTGACCAACACTTACTCCCAAGTTTCCAAATGTAATAAAACCATAGGTAAAAGTCTTTATAGCCATATAGTCTGTACAGCTTGGAACAGGCTCCATCTCCCAATCAGATCTCTCCAAAATTCAAACAACTTCAAACTTGCTGTAAAGGACTACCTACACAACTCCTGGTCCTGCCCCCTGTAAAGACCCTGCTTGAAATTATTTTTTTTCCTACCCAGCCCTCTTCTCTCAAGCCATTACCTCTGTTTTCCTCTAGTCGAGACTCCCCTGCTAGTCAGCTTTCTACCTCAAATCTTAGTAACCTATCCTAAGAGTTTCTTAATGTACTTTTTTAGTGCATCCTACAACTCTCATCTATGTCTCTCCTGCTCTTACCCTGCCTCCCCACTATTTTTCCAGGACCTGACTCTGTGCTAAACGTAGGCCCTGCCTATCCTCTAGTCCTTCCTTCATTCTCCTACCATATAACTAAATGTCACATTGTGTTATTTTAAGGTTATTAAGGGCACCTTTTTACAAATGTTTATCACAATGTATATTATCATTTTATGATTTTTTTCATGATTTTGTTCATTATTCTGTATATGTCTGTATTTTGTCTCTTGTGTTAATCACTTTTATAACTAATTGTAAACATTGCTTCTGGAGCTTTTCTCCTCGGGTCTCTGCTGAAAAAGGGCACCTGCCCAGCCAGACTAACTTGGTTAACAAATGGCAAGTAAAAATAAATAATAAATAAAATAAAAGGTGCAGCAATGTAATTTTGAGCATGTCTTAGAGGTAAAATGAGGTCCGGCTAAAAATGCTTTCCTTCCTTTCTGCTAGTCATGATAATCAGTTCCTTCCATGCACATGAAGGATGTTAAAAGCTCCCTAGTAAGATGAGCTTAGAGAAAACTAGCCCAGTCACTGTAGCCTCAAATCTCATAGTGGACATACTGCTTGTAGGTTGCCAAGTAAATCTCAAGGTCTTCCTCTCTGGTCAAGTCTTAAATGATCAAGCTGTCGTAAGCATTGACATAGCTCTGGCAACTACAGGCCATACCCTCGGCAGCAGTAGCTATGGTTTGTAAAAGTTGTTCAAATGTGGCCATCTTGGCATTTAGTCAGGTACATTCTCGGTCCATTCCATTCAAGAACAATATAGCACCTACAACAGGACTAGCTAATTTATAACATGCAGGCAATATCTGGAGCATTTCTCCCCGGGCCTTGAGTGAAAATTGTCTTTGTTCCAAGTTGGACTTTCCTGGTTAACAAATGTTAAATAAAAAAAAATAAAATAAAATATTACTTTCTTTTCCGGTAAGGTAAATTTGATCAAAACAGTTTGACTCTGCAGCCAACAAAGGTCATGGTTTTGGCATAAATGGTGCACTAAAAATGCACACTGCGCTCATCAATGTGGCATATTAATGCACCACAAATCCAAGGATTATCAAAATGTGCATTTTTCTTTTTTTTTTAATTCATTATAAAGTAAAAGACAGTGGTGCAGATCTTGTTTCACACAACTGAGTGTACCAAAAATAACTTTCTGGACAAAAGGAAGAGCATACAGACTTACTTTTTTATTCAAACATCCCACAACAGCACCGACAGCAGGAAGATGTTACTTCCAAAATAGTTCCCATGATGCCTTTATGCATCGCAGGAAGATGTTACTTCCAAAATAGTTCCCATTATGCCTTTATGCATTGCAGGAAGATGTTACTTCCAAAATAGTTCCCATAATGCCTTTATGCATTGCCAAGAAGATGTTACTTCCAAAATAGTTCCCATAATGCCTTTATGCATTGCCATGAAGATGTTACTTCCAAAATAGTTCCCATAATGCCTTTCTGCATTGCAGGAAGATGTTACTTCCAAAATAGTTCCCATAATGCCTTTCTGCATTGCCAGGAAGCAGGAAACAAAACTGGTAGCAAACAGATGCTCCCACTATAGCCTTATCCTTCTTGATTCCTTAATTCAGAGATGTCCAGGTCTCTTTACAATAGTCCACAGCAGATTTTCCTTATTGTAGGATAACACACTGCCCCAAGTAACCATTCCCTGTCTATGAGGAGACAACCTCTCTGGTTTTCTAGGGCTACAGCTCTCTCTTTTATACACCATTTGGTTACATAATTGATTCTATTAACTGAACCAAGATGGAATCCTTTCTGCTTAATACAAAAAAGTATCTACCTTCTTAGTGCAACAGTTGTATTTATCACTAAGTGCATCATGTGTTAAAACAACAGTTCGGTACACCATTCTGGTGAGAACAACCACACTACGTATTTCATTTTCTTACATCATCTGGAGAGCTGATGAGAAAATACATGGAATAGCCAGAGAATACATGACTGGATAGCAAGCAGTATTGCAGTACTGTGACACCACTGGAGATATACAGCAGGACTTAGAAGGCAGCCATTTCAGTGGACATTTATGGAGGTTATGCATATGACTGGAGTCAAGAGGAAGTGCATATAGTTGCAATCATCAAGCATCAGCATGCAATTTACTGTACATGTGTACCCCAAGGACACAGCTAATGTCAAGCTCCTATTAATTACAAGCATCTGCTGTATGCTGGCTTGTAATTATATGCACTCGCTGTCAATTCAGCCTTGGTGTAGCACCAATGTGTACCACTGGGAAAGGGTCATCTTGCACTGGAGAATGAGCTTTATCTGGTAAAATGACACTTTGGGGTAGCCAAAAATCAGTTACTAAAAGAAATATTAAAATATTTAAGTTATAAGAACATTCACCAAACTTGCACCAAAATACTGGAACAAAATCCCACAGGATATCAGTTCAATTACTATATCATAGCTTTAAAAAAGCCACGAAAACTCACACCAAACACCCATTTCAGTGCTACTGCTTTGACAGCTACTGTTAATCCAGCACTTGTCAAACCTTTCCTCGCTCATCCACGTTTACTTCTCTTACACATATGATGCAAAACCTTCAAGCCGTTACTCACACCATTCCATACCTTTCCCCTTCTGTCTACCACAGACATCTCAGGCCTTCACATACCAACATTTCCTACTCTGAAACTTATCTGAAAAAATACTGATTCTCTCATTCTTACCTCTTTACACTAAGCTGCCTCATTTTCAGCTCACGCCACTCCCTTTCCCCACTTACCCCTAACTCTACCTGTTCAGTTGTATCCCATTTTTCTTCTATGGCTGTTTCTCTTCCACTCATATTGTATTTACAATTACTAATATGTACCAAAATAGATATTATTTGTTAGCTTGTAATGTGTATGATGACTATCTTAACAATGTATTTTTTCTTATATTGCCCTTGTTACTTTGACTGCCAACTAACCTGGGTTGTGCTTGAAAAGGGTCTGTGGATCAGTGCCCTTAACTTGGTTAACAAATGTATAAATAAATGGATCAGTGGGTAAAATAGATGGGTCAGACAGTGAACCCCAGGATTAGTGGGACTACATCTTCAAATTAAAAGAGATAAAGATTTTTAATCCCAGTATTTTTGTGGCTTGAGGTCATTAATTAAGTCTCAATGATAAATATTTATATTGATTGATATATTAATGAACTTTCCTTCTCCCTATATCCTGTATTTTAGTACATGTTTTACAGTTCCATGAACTAGACTTAGGGATTTAACACACCATTCCCAGTACTGGCAGATGAGAGATTCACATGCCAATTACTTGTCACAGCACCACAGAAGGAGATGATTTATGTATCGCCTCAAGAACAAAAGAGGTTATAACCCCCTATATTTGGCACTTATCCAGCCCATAATGGAGTATAATGCCCCATTCAGTATGTACCGTAATAAGCATCTACAGTCATTAGACAGACCTCAGAAGTTTCTAGAAGTCTCTAACAAGGAAAATCAAGGGCCTCCAGCGTGTGCCTTATATGGACCGACTAAAGTCCCTGTCACTGTACTCTGTATATGGACCGACTAAAGTCCCTGTCACTGTACTCTGTATATGGACCGACTAAAGTCCCTGTCACTGTACTCTGTATATGGACCGACTAAAGTCCCTGTCACTGTACTCTGTATATGGACCGACTAAAGTCCCTGTCACTGTACTCTGTATATGGACCGACTAAAGTCCCTGTCACTGTACTCGGCATATGGACCGACTAAAGTCCCTGTCACTGTACTCTGTATCATATAAACTTCTTACTTATGCCTAGCCTTCAGAGCAACCCAAGACACAAACCTAACGAGCTTACTGCATATCCATAGATGAGTCTAGAGCTACCTGTTCCAAGGACTTAAATATGGCCTGCAACTTAAATAGGACTTGCTGCAGGGACAGATTTATCTTTCAGTGACTTCCACGTCTTTGGAACAGGCTACCAATTCATGTGAAACAGAGCACCTCTATGACACTGCTCAAAAGGAACATGGACGAGTGGATGGGGCACCATACATTCTTCCAGGGATAGTGCCCACAACCCTCCTGGACATGGGCAGTCATCACTAAATGCAATCTTGGGTGTTGACTAGTACATCTACGGTATTACATTGGGTTGAAACAGCTAGGCTTAAAATGACCTCTGCATTAATAGCCTAGCAATCTCCTATGACCCTATGATCCTATGCAGTGACTCATACCACTACAAGCTGATTATTTCAATGGAGCAGTGTGTGCAGAAAAACTGCATGCAGATCAGTAGATTAATGGTCCATCTTGTAGCACTGTGTGAAACTCATTTCAGTGTTCCACTATCTAGCAATATTATTTCCAAGGCAATATTTTGAGGGTGCTGAATATGTATGTAATGTAAATACTACAAAATAATGATGTTTCTAAGTAGTTTGAATTTAAGCCATTTGTAATGCTATTATATGACTAAAATATTGTGTAAATAATGTTGCTTCTTTAAGAATAATCTGGAAAAGGTATGTAATAGCTAGAGAAGAACTGTTTTATTAATGTATTTATTTACATTTTGTTGACTACTTTAATCCCACAAGGCCAATGGCATGTTTTCAGGGGAGACCTAAAATCATATTCATACCGATGAGGGGAAATTTGGCCATTTCACTGGGGAACCTCTACTCTTTTTGTAATAAGTGCCATGGTAATATCTTACATCCACTTGTACTACAACCAACTCATACAGATGGATCCCTGGTTTGATGTCTCATCTAAAGAATGGCACACTCAAGGGTGCACCCCCCCATACTGCTCTGCAGTGTCAGAACTGGGAAATTAATCAAACTACCTGGTGTAGGAATAGAATCAATAGGTTCATAGGTTCATAGGTTGGTACTAGGCTATTGGCCCTAGGTCCTATACAAGCCTAGCCATAAGAATTCCCAGGCTATTTCTTCCCACAATATTTACTTCCCTGGACCCCTGTCTAGCAGTGTGACTGACGTGATATCCGGGATAAATTTCCTATCTCCCATTCAGTTGTCAAGCTTCCTTTTGATGAGGGCCAAGGAGGTGCTCTGCTTGACATGTATGGGCAGTCTATTCCAGAGTCTGGGGAGTCTCTGGGTCAGGAACCTATCCCTCCCTATGTTTTGTTTATTGTGATGACAAGGTTTAGATCCCTGGAGCATGTGGCTCTGAGGGATTGGGATTTTTTTAAGTGTAGCATGTCCAACAGCTCTGGGTTTGACATGGCCTTGTATGTTAAGCAGTGATCACCTCTGAGTAGATGATATGCGACAGTATAGCTGGAGTTTTTTTTAGTCGGTCAGCATAGGGCATCTGCTTTAGGCCTGTGATTCTTTTAGTGAGGTATTTCTGTTACCTTTCCAGTTGTTGCAGATGTCTTGTGAGGTACATACCAAATGGGGCGTTGTACTCTGTGATGGGTCTAATGACGGATGAGTACAGTGGGACAATGACCTCCTATTTTCTGGATGAAAAGCCCTTTGTGATGAAATGTGCCACATAGAAGGATTTCCTGACTGTTGTGGTGATGTGGTTATCGAAGGTGAGACCACTATCCACCTGTGTTCCTAAGTCTCTTATTAGACTTTCAGTGTTTAGTGTACTGCCACCTATGTGGTAATTCATGGGTACATGTTTTTTTATAAAGGGGATAACTATACATTTCTTGGCATCAGGCATCTGTTTCTGTAAGGCCCTTTTGTAGAATATTCACGTCATTTGGGGATTCAATAATGGCTCCCAGTTTGCAGTCATCTGTCCCTTAGTGTTGGCCTGTACTTCAGAGAAGTAGATGCCAAACAAGTGTGGTCCCAGAACTGAACCCTGAGGTACTCCACTTGTCACTTGTCTGGAGCTGGATTTGGAGTCAGCTACTTTTACAGTGTGGGTTCTGTCAGTAAGCCAGTTGGCAACCCATCGAGTGACATAGGGATTAATGCCCAGCTTAGTAAGTTTATATATGATTCCAGAGTGGGGGATGATGTCCGCAACCTTTTGATTATTTTTATGTTATTTCTGTAACAAAATTCCTTTATCTTGGGTTAGGGGATCATTATGACTCCAATTATGCAATTTATTTTTGCATAACAGGACAGCTTCTCTAAGCTAAGGCAGGTTTGCTAAAGCCTTAAGGTGAAGGTTTATTGTAATGTATACTGGAAACGGGAGCTTGTATAGACACTGGCACTGTGCTTCAGTCAAAGATGGGTCTTCATGCCTGGAGAGAGATTCTGAAGGAGGAAGCATTTTGTCAACTGCCTAGGGTGGGAAGTTCTAGGAAAAAAAAGGTTTAATTGGGGGCTTGGAGTGGGAGTCTCAGGATGGGAAACAGGTTCATTTGCAGCCTACAACAACTCTATCATAGCTGGACCTAGGGGTGTCACTAGATGAGGGCACATAAGGGCATGTTCCCCCATGAAAATGTGTACTCCTATGAGTGCCCCAGTCCTTGGAATACTAACTATATATATATATTTATATTTAATCTGTCATTTGTTTTCAGTCCTCGATTCTCACCTGTTTCACAGGTGAGGGTCAGAGTGCAAACATTAGTCTTTTCTTACTCAGCAAAGCCCTTCAGGTAGAACCGAGTGCTGATCAATCTGCCAACTGGCTTTTTGCTGCCTTTTTTTCTGAAAAACAGGCTAGAATAACTTTCAACAGGAAGAGATGTTGACTTTTGAAGCTCACAGTAACAAGAGAGAACTATGAAGTGGTTTTTTTGAGGAATGCCAGGATTTTCTAAGTAAACACTTTTGAAGGTAAAGCACCTGTCTGCAGTGTGGGTGTGTGTGTGTGTGTGTATTTGTATATACAGCATTTGGTGAAATAAATAGATGCAGACCCTTCAGGACTACAGCACCTGACACCAGACAGTTTTACTCCTGGTATGGTGAGGAAATACATGCCAGTTATTAGTGATGCACAGCAAACCTCTCAACCTTTTACCAGAAGAAATCTGGACAAACACAAAAAAATGTGGGTCAGACTCCCAAAAATAGGGTCAAATTTAAAATATTGCTCTGATAAACTTAAAAGTTGCTAGAATAAAAGTGTTGTGTTAGCATGAATTTTCTAAAGGATATGAAGTCTGAAACTTAAATGCCTGTCATTATTTAGTGACTTCAATATTCGATGATTTGTTAGAAAACATTTTATCAGGAACAGACCAAAATCTGGGCATTCACAGAAAATATGTACAGTTGAGATATTTAATTCAGTCATTAATAATGCCCCATAGGCATTTAGCAGGCATATGTAGTGTTCATAGAGGTGTACATTTTTTAAATGCTGGAGCACCAGTGTTGACTTCTGTAAGTGACAGTGTTTGTAGATCTGCAGTCATATACATAGAGATAATAACTGGAATATTCTATCTGGAAATGCAGACCTTGGGAGTGTGTTGTCCAAGGCTCCTGTTTTAAGAATTCACACTTTTGGTCTGTCAGTAAAGCATTATTTTGTTGAATCAGGTGTTAATGTGTGTGTGTGTGTGGGGGGGGGGGGCTTAACAAATTCACTATGTGAAAAGCTGCCATTTTATTTTGTGTGGGATGGCATGTTATTATGTTATTATGTTATACGCAGCCACATTTATGACAAATAAAGCTAAATAGATATTCCATGGCCAAAAAATGTTGCACCCATTTATGCGTTGACATTACCTCTCTCAGGCAACAACTCCTTCATGCAGGAGGGCCACAGCAGTAAAATTTGTGGACGTATATCCAGTCACTAGTTTATGTTTTAAGTAAGATAGTGAATTGCAGTGTTTAACATATAGTGGAAGTTTATTCCAAAGGATTGGGAGGTTCTGTCTTATAAGCATGCCTCTCCACTGTGATGTATTTATCTGCTGGTAAAGATTTAGGCCCCTGGTTCTAGTACTGATGGAGATAGTAGACTTGTAGAGAAAGAGGAGGTCCAGGACAAATACTTTCAACAAGTCACAGGAGTTGCTATGGGGGTGGCATGTGCTCCCACCTTTACCAACCTGGTCATGGCCTACTGGGAACATCATTTTGTGTTTAATAGTATATATGAAAAATCTTGGTTAATGTATACAGGATATCTTGATGATATCTTTATTTTGTGGAATGATTCCCAGGCCAAACTTCAAGAGTTTCTGAATTATTTAAATAATACCTCCGAGTACTTGAAATTTACGTGTAGATTTGATTTTGATCATATTTCCTACTTGGACATCCAGCTTACTAAGAATTTAAATGAGGCTCGTTTTACATTGAATATTTTTAGGAAAAGTACCTTTTCCAACAGCTATTTACATTATGATAGTTGGGATCTACACCACCAGAAGAAGTCCATCATCAAAGGACAGATGATGTGGTTGGTGAGGATCATTTCTGACGATGATTTGTTTGTGACTGAATGTGAAGTGGTCATTGATATGTTTAGCCAAAGGAGTTACCCCTTGGTTATGTTGCAAGAAATTAAGAATGAAGTTGTTGGTAAAAAGGTTTAATGGTGATTTTAGTCCCATCTTGAGAAAGAAGCCTATGGCTAAAAGGGAAGTTATGTCATCCTGTAGTTACAACCAACTGGACAATAATTCCTACAACCATTTCGCTGGACAGTAAGGTTATTACTGATTGTCTTCATCAATATTGGAGTATTTTTAAAACTGATGCCTCATTGATGGAAAAATTAGGTTACAAGCCATGTACTGTGCACTGTAAGGACAAATCCTTTAAGAACTTACTTGAACATGGCTATAAGAGATACTGGATCCAGGAGACTGTGGTATGTTTAAATGTGGCCATTGTAGCCAATGTGGTGGAAGAATATTTAGCTAAGAGTGAATTAAAATGGCAAATTAGATTGGACACCACTTCCCATCCCAGGTTAAATTATTCTGTGTCTGTTCTATTTTAAAATTTAAGTATTTGGCTAAGTGATATTAGTTAGTTTTAATTAGTTTTAGTTTTTCATTTGGCTGGGTTATGCGATTTGTTTAATAGTATTTAAGTGTTCTTTTACATAGACATTTCAGTTCTGAAGAAGTTCCAGTTAGTGTTTGTTGGAATGAAAGAGTTTAACTGTAATAGTTTTAATTAAAGTTTTGTAGATACTTATCCGTTTGCCTCCAGCCATTTGTCTTGCATTGCCGGAGGTTTTGTCGGTTGCATGTATTTCATATTACTGTTGTCACACATCATACAGCATGCATATTCATCCCACCTCTAAAAGACAGCTACCACCATCTGTGTATCCATCTAACAACTAGATTATAGTAACATATTTTAACTGGTTGATCTGACATGTATATTTACAATATGCCTCCTTACCTCCACCTCCAAAAAATTAGCCACCTGTATACACTTCTGATATGTGACTGTGAGAAAAGAAAAGAAATATCAGTCATGTTTTCCAGCCTGTTGCACCAAGTAAGCACACAGCCCCTGCACAAACTATAGTGATGTTGTGTGCATATCTGTGAGGTATGATTGTGTGAAAAGCTAAATAAATAATGACCTCACTGTCAAAACCTCACAAAAGCCACAAAGACCTTCTGTGCCTACCACTGAGTTTAATTGTGAGGAAAATTAGAGAAATAATGAAAACACTTTCCTCAGTCTAAACAAAAGTTATAGTGACCTTCTGTGTACATCTCTGAATTCTCACTGTGAAGAAAATTTAAGAAATAATAACCTCACTGTTCCCAGCCCCCCCCCCCACCTCCACACATAAGCTAATGCAACTTTCTGTGCACACCTCTAAGCAGGGCCAGTTGTAGAACAGGTGGGTCATAACAGAAACCCTCAATAAGCCTATATCAAACTCAACTTTTACAGCCTGAGTTGTGGACTCACCCAGGATCTAAATATTCTGTAATGCATCTTATGCCTGATTTTTGAAAGCTAATGCCTTGCAGTGTAAGGATCACTATAATTATGCTCTGAATTTAGGGAAAAAGGTATGCTTGTTAAGCATCATTCCGACATCAAAAAGGTTCTTAAACTTTTATTAAGTACCTCAAAGGTTCTTAACAAGCTTCCATTAAGTACCTCTTATTACTGGTAAACTCTAGTGACACATTAAAGCATAAACAGTAATCAATGGTCACCACAAAATAACAATGAGAAACTGTTAAACACTTCATTTGGACATTTTTAAAAGTCAGACTGAGTGTTTAACAGTCTGAATGATGTGTTTAACAGCTTTCCAACACTCTTCTGTGGTTCGTCTCTGTGTGACAACAGTAGTGTGTTGCAGCACAACTGCACTTTTTTCACTAACTTTTGAATATATGGCTAACGGATCACATACCATGCAGGTGTAACATCAACATCATTCATATGTTTCTTAAACTTTCTGTGCAGTCATTTCAAATTTGTAACTCGTATTTACACTATACGCATCATATGTCATAGATAAGCTTCTATTATGGTAGCAGATAGCTAAAAAAATGCTATTTTAGATCTCTAAGTGCCCCTTTTGCCTTCTGCTCCCGTTACAGCCTTCACCAGCTTCCAGCATCCTTGAATTTGAGCTCCTTCTGTCAAGATTTATAAGGGTGGTCTAGAAACATGGTTTGGCTTGCATTATTTCTAGTAATGCAAGGCAGTGTTAAGAAAAGCAAAATCTTGCATTCCTAATAAAAAACAGGAAGGCAGCCAGAAGCATTTCACCTAAAATGGGAAACAGCGTAAGGTTGGTTAAAAATTATTCTTTGTTGAAAGTTACGTGTTTCTTTCATTCTCTCTTGAGATGTCAGAGTTGGATGCTGTTAGATCAGGTATCATTTAAATGCACAAAAATACAGCATTCTCCTTGAATAAGTCTGGAAATGCAGCCATATTAAAGCAGGCCTTCATAGTTTGCATGTAGTTTCAGTGAATGCACTTTTAATCAGTGAAAATAACCTTCAGTCAAGAATAGAACATAAAATGCAGTACATTGAGTACAGACACAGTTAGTTTGCATGGTACAAGGCTTGTGAACCAAGGTTAAAGAGGCATGCAGAAATGTACAGGGTTTTGATATTATTAGGAGATATTTCACACACAGTTAATAGAGTTATTTCAATTGGACTGATATTCAGAAAGTCAACGCAGTACAAACACACGAGTATAAGTGCAGACGTCAGGTCAGATATCCAGCATTCCAGAACACAGATAATCATTGCAGTACAGGCACTCGAGTACAAGTGCAGAAGTCAGGTCAAATATTCACCATTCCAGAATACAGATAGTCATTGCAGTACAGACACTCGAGTATGAGTGCAGAAGTCAGGTCAAATATCCACCATTCTAGAATACAGATAGTCATTGCAGCACAGACACTCAAGTATGAATGCAGAAGTCAGGTCAAATATCCAACATTCCAGAATACAGATAGTCACTGCAGTACAGACACTTGAGTATGAGTACAGAAGTCAGGTCAAATATCCACTATTCCAGAATACAGATAGTCATTGCAGTACAGACACTCGAGTATGAGTGCAGAAGTCAGGTCAAATATCCAACATTCCAGAATACAGATAGTCATTGCAATACAGACACTCGAGTATGAGTGCAGAAGTCAGGTCAAATATCCAACATTCCAGAATACAGATAGTCAGTGCAGTACAGACACTCGAGTATGAGTGCAGAAGTCAGGTCAAATATCCAATGTTCCAGAATACAGATAGTCATTGCAGTACAGACACTCGAGTATGAGTGCAGAAGTCAGGTAAAATACCCAGCATTCCTGAACACAGATAGTCATTGCAGTACAGACACTCGAGTATAAGTGCAGAAGTCAGGTCAAATATCCAACATTCCAGAACATTACTGATATTATTCAGGAGGATAGTGCTGAAGTTATGGACACAACTATCAAAATATGAGGGTAGAAACTACAGGCATAATTATCAGCACTATTACAGTGTGTGTACAAAATTTATGGATAGTATAATGGGAGTAAAAGCTATGGACATTAAGATTTAAGATATTGTTGACATCTACCTCCTCTGTACATAATAAAGCATTCTTACCCAAACTACAGTATATGCGAACTTTATTCTGAAAGACACAAGAATACTTGGCCCATAAAGGAGAGACTGGTACCTGCTCACCACAGTTCTGGGCAATTAACAGATAAAGACATTCATTCCAGTCTCATTCCAGTTTCTTCCAGTTGTTTCCAGTTAAAGTCAGTATCTTGCAGTCATATCAGTTCTTTCAATGGTGAGCCAGACAAAAGATGATGGGGACAGCATTAAACTAAGTCCCAAAACCTGATAGCAACCTTATTAGCAGTCAGACTACATGTATTCTACAGAGCAGACTACAGAACAGCAGTGTTCATTCAGAGCACTACTTCAGAAAATCTCCAGGAACATCTACAATAACCTCAACAGAGCAGCAGTACTTCAGAAAATCTAAGAACTTTGGCAGTTCTCCTTCAGAACATTACTTCAGAAAAGTCTCAAACAACTCTAGACTCTCCAAGATACCAGTGTAAAATAGGTCTATGACATTGTTTTGAATCACAAAGTAGTGAACAACTTTTTGTCAAACACCTATTTAATGAAGCTACCAATCACTGAACAGAATTTTCAGCAAAAGTTTTCCTATGGCAAGGCTTCCCTAGTGACCATGAACAAAATAATAAAACTTAACACCTATCCAGGTGGGGGCCTGTGTTTCCACACCCCCCCCCTAAGTAAATATACCAACTCCAAGATGGTACTACAGTGGGGAAAAGGGCAAATTCTAGATGATGGCAACTGTTGCCTTGCCCTGAGAAATTTTTCACTGAAAAGTCTGTTCAATGATTGGTAGCTTTGCTAAATAGCTTTTGATGAAGAGGTGCTCACTACTTTGTGATTTAACAAAATGTCATAGACCCATGTAAAACACATTATCCAGTAAACAGCAATGTAATACATTATCTCCAAAGCAGATGATAGACTTTCAAGCTTCCAGTGTGACGTCACAGAGCTTAGAAAGAAGGAAAAGTTAAAAAAGCTGTGAAATGCCAGGGTGTCTTCTTCAAGCAACTTCCTTAGGTGAGCATATATTATTGTTATGCATTTTCTAGTTGTCAGACAGTAAATTTCAGAAAAGTTTAAATACATCAGTAAATGTAATTTGTATAAACATGTCAAACAGTACTTGTACAGTAAATTTGTGGTTTAAAGTTAAAAATTGTGTAAAGCAGTCTAAAAAACTGTGTTACAGAAATGTAAATTTATATTTCAAGTTTATTAGTTCAGGATTCAACAACTGGCTAAGCTTCTGGTGTCATTCTAAAGGGATCCAGTATCTGTCTGCCTGGGATGACATGGTCGACACACCACAATGCTTTGCCAGAGATGGCCTGCACCTGTCACCCCTGGGATTCTGGATACTGGCTAATGTTCTTGCTGCCCCTATAGTGCCTTTTTTAGGCAAGGTTCAAATGACAAATTCACCACCATAACAGGAACAGACAAGCAAAACCTGAGGGTGATGCTACTCAATGCTAGAAGTCTAAATCTCAAAATGCACTCACTCGAGGCACTCCTTAAAATGCAGAACATTGATATCTGTGCAGTGACTGAGACCTGATTCAAGGCTCCAGAGAGCACACCTGCACTACCAGGCTATAATTCATACCACACTTTTCAGCCATATAACCTGGACTGGAACACCAAAGGCGGAGGTGTGTCCATATTCATTAAGGATATCCACACCTCCAGGCTAGTTGCTCAGCATAATGCATCCAAGGTTATCCAAGTGCAACTAACTCTGGGCAAAACGGCAATCCAAATTGTAGCTTGCTACAGATCCCCCACCATGCCTCAGGATTCCCACTCCTCTTATCTTGATGCACTGGAAAATATTAGGGTTCAACCAAACACCCTAATAATGGGTGATTTCAACTACCCCACCATTAACTGGGAAAACTACTCATGTACCAAATCCTTCACTCAACACTTTCTGGAATTTATAAACTCCAATGCCCTGGATCAACTTATCCACACCCCCACCAGGGGCAACAATATCCTAGATCTAGTCATTACCAACATGAGTGATCGGTGTTCCACACCTGAAGTCAATGCCTCATTGGTCCGATCCGACCATAAGCTAATCACCCTAGATATCCACATCCTGCCCCCCCCCCATTAAGGAAAACACGATAAAAAATTTCTCCAAAGCCAACTTCATGCTTCTTAATACAGAAGTGGTGAACTTCATGACACCAATGCAGATGGACAATACAGTTACGTCTACTGAATCCTACACAGTTCCATTTTATAAGCACTTACACGAGTGCATGGATCGTGCTATCCCAAACAGAACCAAGATGCTATCCTCCAAAAAAAAGGAAGCCATTTTGGGTGTCCTCTGCCATAAAAAAACTGTACAACAGAAGGAAGAAACTGTTGCAAAAGAGAGTAAAATCGCATGAGTGAAGGAGCTTCCTGGTCAGCCTCAGTAAGAAGCTGTGATCACTGATAAAATCCCCCAAAGCTAGTTACGAAAACAAAATCGCCACTGAGTCTAAAGACAACCACAAAGCATTCTATTGCTATGTCAAGAATCTCTGTGGCAGCACTCAGATTTGCTATGAGTTACAGCACAATGGCACTAAATATACAGACCCAACTGATATTGCCAACATCCTGGCAGATAGGTTCAGTGCTAACTTTACCCCCCTCTCACCCCCTAAAGGACCCATCTCTATACTGGAAGAATGAAAAAGTTCCTGTAATCATGACTGCACAGATAAAAACCACACTCTCCAAAGCCAAGAACACAGCATCCATGGGACCAGACAACATCCCAGGCTGCATTCTACATGAACTACAGAATGAACTGGCACCCCACCTAAGTACCATTTTCAATCATAGCCTCACCTCAGGCTTTGTGCCCACTGAATGGCACACAGTGATGGTTATCCCACTCCACAAGGGGGGAGCCACCACAGACCCCAGGAACTACCGCCCTATTAACCTGACGAGCCTAGTCAGCAAGGCCATGGAATGTATCATCATGGAACTTATAAACAAAGACATTGGTAATCTCCAAACTGTGGACCCCACCCAGTTTGGGTTTGTAAAAGGCAGATCATGTCTCCTAAACCTGATAGACTTCTTTGAAGCAGTCACCAAAGCTGTAGGTGAGGGTAAGGTGGTTCACACAGCCTGTCTAGATCTTGCCAATGCTATCAACACCATCCCCCACTCTGGAATTATAGATAAACTCACTAAGCTAGGTATAAATCCCTATGTCACAAGATGGGTTGTCAAATGGCTCACTGACAGAACTCACACTGTGAAAGTAGCAGACTCCAAATTAGACTTCAGACCAGTGACAAGTGACGTACCACAGGGTTCAGTCCTGGGTCCTCTCCTGTTTGGTATCTACTTCTCTGAAGTACAGACTAACACAGAAGGTCTTTGGCTAACAAAGTTTGCAGATGACTGTAAACTAGGATCCATAATCGAAACTCCGAATGATGTGGACATCCTAAAAAAAGTCCTTACTGAGGCAGATGCCTGGTGTCAAAGCCATGGCCTCAAGTTCAATGCCAAAAAGTGCATTGTCATCCCCTTTGGTAAAAACTCTGTACCCATGAACTACAACATAGGCGGTAGTCTACTTAACACTGAAAGTGTGATAAGAGACCTTGGGACACAGGTGGACAGTAGTCTCTCCTTTGATAATCACATCACCACAGTAGTCAGGAAATCCTTCTACATGGCACACCTCATCACAAAAGGTTTCTCATCCAGAAAGAAAGAGGTCATTGTTCCCCTCTTCTCATCACTCATTAGACCCATTATAGAGTACAATGCCGTTTTTGGTATGTACCTCACAAGACATTTACAACAACTGGAAAGGCCACAGAAATACCTCACAAAGAGGATTACCGGCCTCAAACAGATGCCCTTTGCAGACCATCTCAAAAAACTCCAGCTTTACTCCATTGCATATCGCCTACTCAGAGGTGATCTCTGCCTAACATACAAAGCTATGTCAAGCCCAGAGCTGTTGGACATGCTCCACTTAAATAAATCCCAATCCTTCTGAACTACACGCTCTAGGGACCTAAACCTTGTCACCACAATAAACAGAACATGCTGGAGGGATAGATTCCTGTCCCTGAGACTTCCCATACTCTGGAATAAACTACCTATCTATATCAAACAAAGCTCCTCATTAGAACTCTTCAAGAAAAGTCTTGATGATTAGATGGGAAATAGGAAATTCACCCCAGGGATCACATCTGTGGCTCTGCTCGACAGTGGCACAGGAAAATAATTTTCTTGGATGGCAAAGGCCAGGGTACCTTTTTGGCTGAGCTTGTATAGGCTCTAGGGATGATAGCCTAGTACCTACCTATGAACCTATGAAACTATGAATGTTAAATCTTTCTAGACACAAAAGGGTGAAATCTCAGCCATAGACTGCAACAGATTCTCAGAATGAGTCAGCTTCTATCAGTATGGTTTCAGACTTAAATAATGCAAATTCTACCTTACAGCCTAAATCAGTATAAATGCTACAATGTAATTCAAAATACAGAGGTAAGTTGCAGTATTGCACATACATATGTAAACACAGTCAGTGTACGTAACATGCAGATTTCCAGATAAGACACAAAGCAAACATTTGCAATGTCTCAAGTTCACGCCATTTCAAATAAAGCTGATCAGAATTTAATAAATTCAGGTTTAGATGTAATTCAAGATACAGAGTTAAGTTGCAGTATTGTACATACAGATGTAAACACAGTCAGTGTATGTAACATGCAAATTTCCAGACAAGACAAGAAGCAGACATTTACAATGTCTCAAGTTCATGTTATTTCAAATACAGATGTTCAGAATGTAATAAATTGCAAATATTGCACTGAGGGAGGATAAGAGGTACCAGAGTATGGATTTGTATCAGTTTGATAAAGTAAACACCAGCATAAATGATATACAGACTTCAGGGCAAAATAAAGTAGAAATGCACACCTTAGCTCAAGTCAATGTTATTACTAGTGCTTCAGGGCAAAATAAAGAAGAAACGCATACCATAGCTAAAGCCAGTGTTACTGCTAGCTCTATACAAAAGGATTTTCAGCTTATATATAAAATGTGTGACAGTCCAGCACCAAACCGGATTATCTGCCATTGTTTAAGCTTGAAAGAAATGGCAATATTTAATTGTTTACTGAAAATAAATTATGAAATAATATACTAGAAGACATAAGTGCAATTTCATCAGGATTTAAAGAGTCAAAGATTACAGCAGTTAATAGTTCCAAGGTTAACAGCTCCATACTAGGAATAGATATGCCATCAGAGTTACATGTTGTTTTAGACTTCAGTAACAAGATTTTGTGGAAAATTTAAAATTCTACAGAATGTACAGTAGTGCACTGTACAGATGATATTTGTAAGAATTTGTATGCAGTAGATTGTGCAAACATACAGCATTTAAAAATAAATAGTAATGGTAGGAACACTCAGATTTATGGATTAAAAATAAAATAAATTCTAGTTCAGCTGTCACAGCTGAAGGCAGGGACTCAAGTTACCATATTTTCAGAAACATTATCTTTTTCTCAGAAAGACATACTGGGAGTGGTCAATAAGAAAAGAACTAACAGTACACATTTACCATTCTGGAAGCACATGTGTGGGGTTTACCAGAAATGATAGTCAAGTTAATTTACATAATAAAGGGTTTACAGTTACAAATCTTGCAAAATAATTTTTGTGCTACTGCTTTGTTTAGTAGGCATTGTTATGGTAGTAAAGTGTTACAATCCATAAATATATTGATACAAAGGCAAAAAAGTATTCATAGACATTAAATGATATTTTGCAGGTTTTCAGAATGTAAAATTTAAAGTCAATGTTACATTTTAAAAGTGACAGTACAGTCAAAAGTTCAGATCACATGCAAAAAAAAGAGTGCAGCATAAATATTGGTTTACTATTGAAATTCCGAATCCGCTTTGGTTGATCATTCAGAATGTCGATCCAAAATGCTGAATTCAGAATTTTGAAAGACCAACCAAGGCGAAAATGAATTCATTGACATCTGTAATTAGATGTATTCGACATCGCAGGAGATGACGTCACTCACCTCCTGCTATGCGCATTAACTTACTGTTACACTCTACAGTCAATGGTATGTTAATTTTACTATTTTGCAGGGGGGATACACCCCATTGCACCCCCCACACCTCCTGCATATTAAATATACCAACTCAGAGATTGTGCTACAGTGAGGAAATGGGTTAGTTCCCTGTTTCTCACTGAAGCATGATCTCTGTGAACAATGTTGAAACCAAATACTCGAACTACACTACCCATTTGCTGTAGTGTAGTTGATACATTTTGGTTCAACATTCTGCTGACTTGAAAACTGCCATTCAACCACATGCAAGTCGACCAATGCAGTTTCCAGGTTTTCAATGTAAACCTAAATATTATATGTTATTAAAGTCACAGGTTCATATCTCATGTTAGAAAATGAAGAAACTTCACATACTTGTATAAAAAGCAGACAAGTAAATACTAAGATCAGTCCGACTAGTAATAAATGTGTATATGTAAAAAGTTCAAGACTGTACATATTTCATGCAGAAATTGCAGTTTACCAAGCACACCGGAGGCATGGATTTATGTGAGTTATCAGATTATAGGCCAGCTTAGCAAGATGAATTAAAGACAGTACAGTATGGTAAAGATCAGTTTAACATTATTAGTGAAAGCTTTATGCAATGACAGTTTTTACTGTCTATGTAAGAAAACTGTAGACAGTAATGGAAAGCCCTTGCAACATTTTTCTTCTTCTTCTTTTGGCTGCTCCCATTAGGGGTCACCGCAGCAGATCATCTGTTTCCATTTCTTCCTGTCCTCTGCATCTTGCTCTGTCACACCAACCACCTGCATGTCCTCTCTCACCACATCCATAAACCTTATCTTAGGCCTTCATCTTTTCCTCTTACCTGGCAGCTCCATCCTTAGCATCCTTTTCCCAATATAAATAAAATACAAATTGCAAGCTTCAAAAAGGCAAAAACAGGTGTAATTTCTTCACCACTTTATTATTATTAATAAAGTGGTGAAGAAATTACATCTGTTTTTGCCTTTTTGAAGCTTGCTATTTGTATTTTCTTTTCCCCAATATATCCAGTATCCCTCCTCAGCACATGTCCAAACCAATGCAATCTTGCCTCTCTGACTTTGTCTCCAAACTGTCCAACCTGAGCTGCCCCTCTAATATACTGATTCCTAATCCTGTCCATCCTTGTCACACCCAGAGCAAATCTTAACATCTTTAACTGCCACTTCCAGCTCTGACTCTTGCCTTTTTGCCAATGCCACGGTGTCCAATGCATATAACATAGCTGGTCTCACTACCCTCTTGTAGACCTTCCCATTCACTCTTACTGGTACCCTTCTGTCACAAATCCCTCCTGACACTCTTCTCCACCCATTCCACCCTGCCTGTACTGATCCACCGAGATCAGTAAATAATGTGGGAAGAAATAGCCAGGGAATTGTTATGGCTAGGCTTGCATAGGCCCTAGGGCTGATAGCCAAGTACCAACCTATGAACCTATGAACCTATGGCCTGGAGGTAAACATGACATCAAGAGAGGGGCGCGCCACCGTAGCTGTAAGCACATTGGATCATTGCTAATCTGTATTGCATGTTGCTAAGCAAAGCCACAGGATAGGGGTGTGGAAGTAGCCATAGCTTTGCTTAGCTGAGAGCACACAAGGTAACCAAAAGTTCATGTGAACGTGGATAAAAACGCGCACAAAACCCGATAAACGGTTGTGCGCGGCACGCACCACAGCTGAAATAGGAAGGATACGGGAAGACAATAAGGAAATGCTGCAGCATGGTAATTGGAGTACAAATGAGTAATTAACACCTAGAAACTCACAGTGGGCCATAGATAACAGCTAACAAGGCTGCTAGCAGCTACCTGCAGAACAGGAAAGGGGAGGTGCCGTACAGCAAAGAAAAGAGAACTGTCACAGCAGAACAAAGCAAACTTGCAGTAGATCAGCTACATAACACATTTCCCAACACAATCCTGGGTTGTGGAAGCACAAAACAAGAAAGGTGGCAGCTGGATGCATGCCTGACAATGGGAGGTGAATTGGGTTGAAAATAGAAGTAAAGGGCAATAGATGAATCATGGCAGCCAAGCGTAAGTCAACACCAAAGGCCCCACAATAGCAGTACCTGCTGTAAAGCCCATAATTAAGATACCCTGCAGCTGGAATAGCATAAACACACCCAATTACACCAGCATCATCCATTGCACAATAGTATTAGGTGTGAAAGTCCCCCCCCCCCCCCACACACACACACACACACCCACACACTTGTGTATTCCCAGACACTCTGCACCATTGGTGTATACAGATGGGGAACTTTTAATATGTATATGTTAGGGGCTGCCATAGCTTTGATTCACCAGCATGTGTTGGAGACTGACGGTGGTGTGGAGGATGATGCTGACAACCATCTCAGGCACCGGAGGAGGAGACGAGTGTTCAGACCCAGGGTAACCTATCAGGGGCTACATGATCTGGAGATAGTAGAGCTTTACAGGGTGGACAGGGACATCATGCACTAACTTATTGAGCTGTGCTGGCCACGCCTCAGAGCCAGAAGTAACAGAGGCGAACCCATCCCAGTGGACACGAAGGTATGTGTAAACTTGAGAATACTAGCTACAGGTACCTTCCAAAGGCCAACTGGCAATATCATGGGGATCTCAGAGGCATCAGCATCCAGGGTACTCCACCAGTTCCTGGATGCCATGCTACCACATGCCAATGAGCACATATACTTCCCCCGAATGCAGGAGGAGTTGGCCAGCAATATGCATCTCTTCCACCGTGTGGTAGACTACCCGGAGGTACTGGGTGCAATAGACTGCATGCACATACACATCAAGTCACCACCCAGTGAGCAGGATCGGTGCTACATGAACTGCAAGGGATTCCCCTCCATCAACTGACAAGTCATGTGCAATCCCCAGGGCATTATCATGGATGTGTGTGCTGGCAGCCCTGGAAGCTATCATGACTCCCACATCTGGCAAGCCTCACAGCTGTATCAGGTATTTGCTAGGGGGGACATCCCATATGGCCACCTGGTGGGGGATGCTGGCTATGCACTGGAACCGTGGATGATGACTCCCATCAGAAATGCATACACAGCCATGCAAGAACGCCATAATGAGGCACACGCAGAAACCAGAATCATCATAGAGTGCATGTTTGGGATGCTGCAATCACGGTTCTTTTGCTTGGACATATCTGGTGGAGCCTTGCAGTACTCTCCAGGAACATGTGCCCACATCTTCAAAGTATGTGCCATGCTACACAATATGATCCTGTGGAAACAGCTGCAGCAGGGACAGAATGGTGAAGGCCCTCACAGCCCACCACCATTGCCAAGGGACCCACAGGCACAGGGGGACTCAGACCATGAACACCCTGTGCTAGCCTCATAAGGCAGACAGAGACATGCCCAGTATGCCCATGCCTTGGCAAAGAGGGAACATATAGCACACACACTGACAGTGTAGGCACCTAAGGACTGACACCCTTCTCCACCTGCACACACAGCAAACATGGATGGCACACACACACAACCACCTGTAAATTGTCATGTATAGGTAGTCTACTGTGTGCATCCTACATAGGTAGCCATCAACTATTGTACACACAACTGCCATTGGCACAAGGTAAGTCAATAACTGAACAGTAAATTAAGCTATCAGCATGTGTCCATACTGTATGTACAGGTTCATAGATACATAAGTAGGTACATGCCCAACCACCAAGGACACTCATAAGCATAGGCAAAATGAGTCTGCTGTTGCCACCTCATCGATCAACTAACTGTCCCTCTGTGGAGCAGAGCCACTTGCGGGATCCCTGGGGTGTAGCTACTGTTCACCACCCGCTCTGCAAGGATTCCCTGGAGTGTCAGTGAGGGGTTTTGTATAATGTAATCAGGGATGTAGTTCCAAATAATGGGGAGTATCCGTGACAGGAATCTTCTCAGATGTTTACATGTTACATAGTATACCTTAAACACAGCTTGCATATATATGTAGTTCTCCACAGAATAATAAACATGTGGAACACACAACCACTGAAATGTGTGTTAATCTCCCTTGCACTACCAGTGCCTGCTCTGAGAGGTAAAATATCACTGCCAGGATTAGAACACGCAACAATGTACACATTCATCACAATAACATACCACTAAGCTACCTGAGATTTACCAATGGCAGTTGTGTACACTGACAGGATAAAACACAAAAGGCAGGAATGTGTTGAAATAGGACAAACCAGCATGTACCCAATGAAAGGTGTATGTTTTATATATATATATATATATATATGTATATATATATATATATATATATATATATATATATATATATATATATATATATTTACTTCCCTGGACCCCTGTCTAGCAGGGTGACTGACGTGATCCCTGGGGTGAATTTCCTTTCTCCCATCCAGTTGTCAAGGTTCCTTTTGAAGAGGGCCAAAGAGGCACTCTGCTTGACATGTATGGGCAATCTATTCCAGCATCTGGGGAGTCTCTGGGTCAGGAACCTATCCCTCCAGCATGTTTATTTTATTGTGATGACAAGGTTTAGATCCCTGGAGCATGTGGCTCTGAGAGATTGGGATTTCTTTAAGTGTAGCATGTCCAACAGCTCTGGGTTTGTCATGGCCTTGTATGTTAAACAGAGGGTTTTCGGAGTTTGGCCTGTGATGGTTCATATCTCATGTTAGAAAATGAAGAAATTTTACTTGTATAAAAAAGACAAGTAAATACTAAGATCAGTCCGACTAGTAATACATGTGTATATGTAAAAAGTTCAAGACTGAACATATTTCATGCAGAAATTGCAGTTTACCAAGCACACCGGAGGCATGGATTTATGTGAGTTATCAGATTATAGGCCCAAACAGCAAGATGAATTAAAGACAGTACAGTATGGTAAAGATCAGTTTAACATTATTAGTGACAGCTTTATGCAATGACAGTTTTTACTGTCTATGTAAGAAAACTGTAGACAGTAATGGAAAGCCCTTGCAACATTTTTCTTCTTCTTCTTTTTGGCTGCTATTAGGGGTAGAATCATCTGTTTCCATTTCTTCCTGTCCTCTGCATCTTGCTCTGTCACACCAACCACCTGCATGTTCCCCACCACACCCAAAAACCTTATCTTAGGCCTTCATCTTTCCTCTTACCGGGAAACATCCCCCTAAAAAAAATAAAAAGGCTTAAAAAAGGCAAAACAGGTGTAATTTCTTCACCACTTTATTATTATTAATAAAGTGGTGAAGAAAATCTTTTTTCCAATTAATATTTCTTTCCGTACCCCTCCTCAGAAATGTAAACCAATGCAATCTTGCCTCTCTGACTTTGTCTCCAAACTGCCCAACCTGAGCTCCCCTCTAATATACTGTTTCCCTAATCCTGTCCATCCTTGTCCCCCAGAGCAAATCTTAACATCTTTAACTCCCAAAGCTCTGACTTTTCCCTTTTTGAATGCCACTGTCCAATGCATATAACATAGCTGGTCTCACTACCCTCTTGTAGACCTTCCCATTCACTCTTACTGGTACCCTTCTGTAAAATCCCCCTGACACTCTTCCCCACCCATTCCCCCCTGCCTGTACTGATCCCCCAGATCAGTAAAAAATTTGGGGGAAGAAATACCCAAAATTTGGTAGGCTTGAAAGGGGAAAAAGCCTAGTACCAACCTTAAACCCTTTGAACCAAAAGGGGAGGAAAACATGACATCAAGAGGGGGCGTAACCCTTTGGGATCATTGCTAATCTGTTTTTCTTTTAAGCAAAGAAGGATATGTGGAAGTAGCCATTTTTAGCTGAGAGCCCCGGAAACCCAAAGTTCAGGGAAACGGGGAAAAAAAGCGACAAAACCCGATTTTTGTGCCCCACAGCTGAAATAGGAAGGATGACAAAAAGGAAATGCTGCAGCTTTAATTGGAGTACAAAGGGGTTCATAGGTTCCTTAGGTTCATACTAGGCTATCTGCCGAGGGCATTACAAGCCCTAGCCCATCGTTTTGTAGCTTCACGCCACCCCTTTAGTATGGGGAACTATACCCATTATTTTGCTGTGCCTCTGTCGAGCAGTGACACTGGGGTAGTAGTCCTGGGGTATATCCTGCGATCTCCCATTCATTGGTCAAATTTCTCTTGAACAAGACCCAGCGGTGCTCTGCCTCCTGCCGGAGTTTTGTTCCACAGCATGGGGAGTCTTTGGGTGATGAATCTATCCCTCAGCACGTCCTATTAATAGCCGTGTCAAGGTTTGAATCTCCGCCCTTGTGGCTCTGATGGATCTAGATTTTTGGGTGGAAGCATATTCATCAAATCTGGGTTTGGCTTATGGCCCAACCTTATGTTGGTAAAAGGTCACCTCTGAGCAAGCTGATGGCGACTGAATGAGGAGCTGGAGTTCTTTCGGTCGGGCAGCATAGGACAGATTTTGAGACCCTTTATCCTTTTGGTGAGGAACTTTTGTGGCCTCTCAGCTGCCAAGTGTCGGGTCAGATTACATTCCGAGACCAGGGCATTGTACTCAATCATTGGTCTGATGAGTGATGAGTAAAGGAGACTATGGCCTCCTTAGTGCTAGATGAGAATCCCTTCATGATAGGGGTAGGCAATGTGAGAAGGTCTTCCCATACTTTGCTTCACATGGGTGCTTCCGAATGACAGACTACTATCAACCTGGGTCCCCAGGTCCACAAATGCTTGCTTTGTGCTCAGTGGGTTGCCACCTGTTGCAGGTAGCTAGGGGCCAACCTTGTTTTTTCCCGAAGGAGGGTATGACTATACATTTTGGCATTTAACTTTGGGCGCGATGGCTCTGGCTGTTATCCGTTTCCTGCGAGACCCTTCTGAAGGATATCCTATGTCAGATGTGTTTTCTATAGGTGACAGTTGCAGTCATCTGCAAACTTTGTCAACCATAACCCTCCACTGTGTTTTGCTTGTACTTGGAAAAGTAGATGCCAAACAGAGTGGGCCCAGAGACTGAGCCCTGTTGGGACACCACTTGTGACCCAGGCTTTTGGAGTCTGACATGGCGCCGGCAGCTTCCTCTGACCCCTGTGGGTTCTGTCACTCAGCCAGTTTGCAGCCCATCTTGCTTGATGCTTGTGGGTTGACATTTAAGCTGATGAGTTTTCAATGTGCCGAATGGGGTATTGTTGTATATCGAGCCCTTAGCCAGATGGTGGGCTGCCCATGGACACCTTTCCCTCATCAATGGCTTTGGTGACTGTTTCGAAAAAGTCAACCAAGTTTAAAAGGCATGATCTGCCTTTGACAAAGCCAAACTGGGTTGGATCCAAAGTCTGCAAATTCCCTATGTCTTTATTTATGAGGTCCATTATGATCCTCTCCATGGCTTTGCAGATAAGGCTTGTCAAGCTAATGGGCCGGTAATTTCCAGGGTCGGGGGAGGCACCGCCTTTGTGAAGTGGGACCACAGTTGCAGTGCGCCACTCCCTGGGTACGTACCCAGAGGTAAGACTTTGATTAAACAGCTGTCCTAGCTGTGGGTTTAATTCCTCATTGAGTTCATGGAGCACACAGCCGGGGACACCATCAGGTCCCATGGATGCTGTTTTTTTGCTTTGGAGGGGCAGTTCTCACTTGGGCTGGAGATGTTTGGGGGGCTGCAATCGTTTGGTATAGATATCTCTCCTTTTGGGGGGGGGGAGAAGTTTGCACTGAACCTGTCAGCCAGTATGTTGGCAATGTCTGTAGGATCAGTAATCTTCACATCATTTTGAACTAGTTCTGAGCATATCTGGGAGTTTCCTCCCAGGTTTCTAACATAGCTAAAGAAGGCCTTATGATTGTCTTTTGAGTCTTTAGCTTTTTTTCTCTCGAAATTTGCTTTGGATGATTTTATGAGAGCTCTTAGTTTTTTACTTATAGTGATCAAGGGTGTCTTACCTTTTAAGGATTTTGCTCTATCTTGTAGTAGCTTCCTCCTTTTGTTGTAGAGTTTGTTTATGGCTGGGGTCCACCAGACTGGACGCTTGCCTTTGGTACAAAGAGTCTTTGTTTTGCTTGGGATTGCCTTATCCATGCAGTCCTGCAGGTGCTGGTAGAAGGCATTTGTAAGTGATTAAAGGAGTACTGTTTTCCGCCGGCTCGGGGGCCTTAAAGGAGACCACACTAGTCTTTAGAAGTGTGAAGTCGGCTTTTGAGAAGTTCTTTACTGTGGTTTTTTTTATTTCAGGGGGGGGTGGGATGAGGACCTCCAGCGAGATTAGTTTGTGGTCTGATCTCACCAGTGAGGGAACCCCTCGGTGTTGAACATTGTGCTCCCATGTTCGTGATGATGAGATCAAGTATGTTATCTCCTCTTGTGGGGATGGTGACTAGTTGTTCCATGGCATTTGAGTTTATGAATTCCAGGAACTTTTGGGCTAGGGTGTTTGGGCTTGAGTAGTGTTCCCAGTCTATATTAGGGTAATTGAAGTCACCTAGTATGATGGTGTTTGGTGATACATTTATCCCCTCTAGTGTTTTCCCAAGGGGGGGGGAAAAAGGGGCCACATTTTTGAGGTTCCCTGAGTTTGGGTTTGAGGGGGGGGCCTTTGTAAAGGGTCCCCCTTTTCGGAGCCAGTTTTGGGGCCTTTTGGGAAAAATTGAACCTGGGGTCTCCGGATTGAACCTTTTCTTTTCCCCCAAAACCATTTTCTTTGAGGGGTGGGTGTTTTTTAAATTTAATTTGGTTTACCCCCTTTTTTCCTTTTTGGGTTTTTATTTTTTATTTTTTGGGGGCCCCCTGGATAGGGGGGTAAAACCTTTTGAATACCGGTGGGGTGCCTTAAAGGGCCCTTGAACCAGGTTTTCCCTGTCCCCCGGGAAACAGACACGGGGCCCCTTTTTTAATGAAAGGGCCTTGAAAGTGTCATTTTTTGGATTTGGACTTTTTGGGAATTGGAACCCCAAGGCATTACCCCTTAAATTTTTTCCTTTTTGTTTTCCAGGGGGGGTTGGGTTTTGTTTAACCCCCTAAAAAGGCATTTTTGGGGTGGAAGAGCCTTTGCCTTTTTGGGGGAAATTCCCCGGGGTTACGGTGAACCTTCCCTTCCCAGCTGGTTGGCCGGGCGTAAAGGGCGACATGGATCCCCAATGCCCCAAGTGTTTCCCAATTTTTTTTAAAGGGGCTGTATTTTAATCTCTGTATTTGTGGCATTTTTCTTGGTGGGTTTTTTGGGTTCTGTTTTGGTGGGCCTCCTCCCTGGGAAATTTTTAATCAGGGGCCCCCCAATGTCTTTTTTTATGTGTAAGGATTTAGGTTTTTTAAAGGTACAAGGGAACTGGGTCATATTTTTTAACCTTTCTTTAAAACCTGGTCTTCCCGTTATTTTGGGGACTAGCCCCAGGGCTTATTTTGCCTTCCCCTTATTTTTTTTGGTGGGGGGGGGGGGTTTTGTCGGGACATGGGGGCAAATTGAACATTGCCTAAATTTGGTTTGGGGCCCAAGGGCCTTGAATTTTTTTCCTCGACTGTAAAAGGTAAAAAAATTTGTTCCGGGGGGGGGTTTTCCGGGGTGGGGGTTGTTTTTGGGGTTTTCTTTGGGGCCTTCGGTTTTGGGAGAATTTTTAACAGATAAGAATGTCTTTGGGGTGTGGTTTTTTAATTTAGGTTGTTAATGGTATATTTTGGGGAAGGGTTAAGTTTTGGAAAAAATTTTTGGATGGTTTTTGGAGCCCAATTTTTAAACCTCAACCTCCCATTTTGGGGCCAAATTTGAAAACTGGGCGAAAATTTGGTTTTGGGGAGGAAAAAGGGTTCCCCGGGAAAAAAATGGGGCAATTGAAACCCATTCCCAAAAGGGTTCAAGTTGACCCCAGAAAACACAGAACCCCCCTTTCCAAGCAAAAATCCCCCAAAAACTTTAAAAAGTTGGGGGAAACGGGGGTTAAACCCCAAAAAATGGGGGTTTTTTTGGGGGTTTTTTTAAAAGAGTCCCGATTCAAAGGTAATAAAGTTTAAAAAGTGCAAAAAAAACCCCAAAAGAATGCTATTGGAAAGTTCAATTTTAAGAAAACTTTTAAAAATTAAAGGGAAAACAAAAATTAAAAACATTTTGGTTGTTCAAAAAAGTTTTAAAAAGGGGAAAAATTTAAAAGAGGGGTTTTGGGTGGGCCGAATAGAAAAACCCTTGCAAAAAACGGTCCCTTAAAATCCAAAGGGGTTTTTTTTTAAAGCGTTTTTTTGGAGGGGTTTAAAAACCCAAAAGGGCCCGGAAAAACGGCTCAAAAACCACCCTGGGGAGGAAGTGAAAGTTAGGAAATGCCCTAGGGGAAAAAACCCTTTAAACCCCCAAGAAAACCCTCCAAAAACTTTAAAAAGTTGGGAACCCCAACCTGTAACCCAAAAACCCCTTTAACCCAAAGAAAAGGGGGAAAAAAATTTTTTTTTTTTTCAGGAAAGCAAGTTAAAAACAATTTTTAACCCTTAGAAAAGGGGGAAAAAAGCGGGTTTTTTTTTGAAAATAGAAATTTTTTAAAGAAAAAGTTTAAAAAGTGCAAAAACCCAAAAAAGTTTTGGTTTGGCCAAAAAAATGAAATTTTTAAAAAAAGTTAAAAATTAAACAAACAAAATTCAAAACGGGTTTTTTGTGTTTCTAAATAAAGTTAAAATACAAAAAACAAGTTTCAAGAAAAAAAACCAAACCCTGGGCAGCTTCAAAAAAAAAAAATTTTAAAAAAAAAAAATCAAAATCTCAAAATTTTTGGTTTTCTTCCCAGGCCCTTGGGGGTTTAAAACAAAACAAGCCTAAAAAACTTTTTCAAAAACAAATTTTTTGGAGGAAATGAATTTTTGGAAATGACCCTATAAATAAAACTACAGTTTAAAGTCAGAAACCCCCTCTCAAACTTTGAGTCACTCCCACTGAGAACACAGAGACCCTCCTTCAAAAACAAAAGGGCCTAAAGAAACTTTAAAACAGTACAGGAACAGCAAGCCTGTAACGGAAGTTGTTTAACCCTCAGAAAAGGGGGAAAAAAGCAAGATTTTTTTTTTTGTTTTTTGTTTTTTACAGAGATAGCGGGGTTTCCCAAAGTAATATCAAGTTATAACAGTGCAGTAAATGACCCCACAAGAATGCTAGGTCAAGGACAGAAAATATGCAAGTTTTAAGAAAAAAAATTTAAAATTAAGTGCAAACAGGAAATTCAGCAAACAGCTTTTGGTTGTGCTCTAAATACAGCTACTAATCAGAAATCAAGTTTAACAAGCCAGAAAATGCTCAAGCTAGGCAGCTATAGAAAAACTTAGCAAATAAACAGAAAAAAATACTTAAAATCTCAAAATGGCTCCTTCTTCTCTCAGCGTTTTTCCTCTTGGGGGGTGCTTCACCAACAGCCAACAAGCCTAAAAAAGGCCCCAAACCCGAAACTAGGTTTTAAGAGGGAAGATAAAGGGAGTTATGGAAATGACCCTAGTGGCCAATAAAACTACAGTTTCAAGTCAGTAAAGGGGAGGAAGCTGCTCAATGTTAGTCACTGCCACTGATGAACACAGAGAGTTCTTAAGGTAATTAACCCTAGAAACTCACAGGGGGCCCAAAGAAACAGAAAAAGGCTGCTGGTTACCCAGAACGGGAAAAGGGGAGGTGTACAGAAAAAAAAGGAACGAAAGAACAAAGCAAATTTTAAAATCAGTCATTTTTAACACAATCCTGGTTGGGGAAGCAAAAAAAGAAAGGTAATGGAGGGATTTAAAGGGATTTTGAAAAGGGTAAAGGGCAATAGATGAATAAAGGCAGCAAAAAAATCAATACCAAAGGACAATAGCAGTATTTGTTAAAACCAATTTGATCCCCTGCAGCGGGAAACCCAAAACACCCCCAATTACACCAGCATCATCCATTAAAAGTATAATGTAAAAAACACACACACACACACACACACACACACCCCTTTGTATTCCCAGACACTCTGCACCATTGGTGTATACAGAGGGGAATTTTTAATATGTATATGTTGGGGCTGCCTTTTGATTCACCAGCATGTGTTGGAGACTACTGGTGTGGAGGATGATGCTGACAACCATCTCAGGCAGGAGGGGGAAAGGAGTGTTCAGACCCAGGGTAACCTACCGGGGGCTTTGATCTGGAGATAGTAGAGTTTACGGGGTGGACAGGGACATAAAAGCAACAGAGCTGTGCTGGCCACCTAAACCAAAAGGGTAAAAAAACCCATCCCAGTGGACCCCTTGTAAACTTGAGAATACTACCAAAATTTCAAAGGCCAACGGGAATCATGGGGATCTAAAGGCATCAGCATCCGGGGGTTCCACCAGTTCCTGGATATTTTCCCAAATGCCAATGAGCACATATACTTCCCCAATGGGAGTTGGCCAAAATATCTTTTTAAGGAGTACCGAGGTACTGGGTGCAATAGACTGCACACATCAAAGTCACCCCCCAGTGAGCGGGGATTGCCAAAACTGCAAATTCCATCAACTGGGGTCATGTGCAATGCCCGGGGCTTTTCAGGGATGTGGGGCTGGCAGCCCGGGAAGCTATCAGACTACATCTGGCATGCCTCACAGCTGTATCAGGTATTTGGGGGGACATCCCATATGGCCACCTGGTGGGGATGTTTATGCACTGGAACCTGGATGATGACTAAGAAATGCATAAAAGCCATGAAAAACCCATAATGAGGCAAGCAGAAACCAGAATCATCAAATGCATGTTTGGGATGCTGAAACCCGGTTTTTTTGTTTGGGACATATCTGGTGGAGCCTTGCAGTACTCTCCAGGCATGTCCCCACATCTTCATAGTATGTGCCATGCTAAAAATTGATCCTGTGGAAACAGCTGCAGCAGGGACAGAATGGTAAAGGGCCCTCACAGCCCACCACCATTGCCAAGGGACCCACAGGCACGGGGGACTCAGACCATGAACACCCTGTGCTAGCCTTGGCAGACAGAGCATGCCCAGTATGCCCATCCCTTTGGGAAAAACATATAGCACACACACTGACAGTGTAGGCAGGGGACTGCCCTTTCCCACCTGCACACACAGAAAACATGGATGGCACACACACACAAACCACCTGTAAATTGTCATGGGTGGTCTCTGTTTTATCCTACATAGGTACCCTCAACTATTGACACACAACTGCCATTGGCAAAGGTAATAAAACCTGAACAGTAAATTAAGCTATCACCCTGTGCCCAAACTGTTTTACAGGTTCATAGATACATAGGTAAATGCCCAAACCCCCGGCACTCAAAGAAAGGAAAAAAGGGTCTGTTTTCCCCCCCTGTTAACTAACTGCCCCTCTGTGGAGCAGAGCCATTGATCCCTGGGGTGCTACTGTTCCCCCCCACTCTGCAAGGATTAGTTTTAGTGGGGGTTTTTTATAATGTAATCAGGGATGTAGTTCCAAATAAGGGGGGTACCCCACAGGAATCTTCACAGATGTGTAATGTTACATAGTATACCTTAAACACAGCTTGCATATATAGGTAGTTCTCCACAGAATAATAAACATGGGGAAAACACACAACCACTAAAATGTTTTAATTTTAAAGTGCCTGCTCTGAGGGAAAAATATCACTGCCAGGTTAAAAACCAACAAACATTATCACAATAACATACCACTAAGCTACCAATTACCAATGGCAGTTTTACATGACAGGATAAAACAAAAAAACGGGAATGTTTTTAAATGGAAAAAAGATGAAAGGTGAAAATTAAATATATATATATATATATATATATATATATATATATATATAATATATATATATATATTTTATATATTTTTTATATTTATATTGTTTTAAGGTTCCCCCTTTTTTTAAAGGTTTGGGGTACTAAGGGGGCCCTATTTTTAAGGTTTTTTAAAATTTACAAAACCCCCTTTTTTGGGGGGGGCCAATTTTAAAAAAAATTTGGCTTTAATTTTTTTTGAAACACCCTTTTATTTTATTTCCCGGGAAAATTGGAAGGGCTTTTTTGGGACTGAGGGGGTTTTCCCCTTTGGGGAATTTCCTTTCTTTTTCCAAAAAGTTTTTTTTTTTTCCAAAGGGTTTCCGGGGAAGGGGCCAAAAAGCCAAATTTTTCTTTGGCTTTTGAACAAAAAAATTTTGGGCCCCCAAAATTTTTTTTATTTTTCCCAACCCCCGTTTTCCCTTAGTTTTTTCTTCAGGGGAAAAATAATTTCCCCCCCAAAAAACATGTTTTTTGTTTTAGAACCCAGGGTGTGGGTTAATTGTTTAATTTTATTATTTTTAAAGGGGGGGGGGGTTTTGTCAGGTTGAAGGTTCAAGATGGCTGGGCCCATTTACCCGGTATGGGGTTTTTTGGGGTCAATATTCGGCGGGTGGGTTCAAAAAACTGGGTTTCCATTTGTTAAGGTTTGGAAAAAAAGGGGCTTTTTTAAAAGGGGTTCAATAAATTAATAATGCCCCCCATGGTTTGAGGGGTTGGCCACAAGAAGGATTTCCCTTGACGGGGGTTGTGGAAGGGGTTTTTAAAGGTAGCTCTGCCCACCGGGGGCTAAACCTTTTATAGTTTTATGATTACTGCCCCCTTGGGTTTTGGGTTTTTTTTTTTTAAAAAGGGATTATACACGGAGACTTTTGGTCCCCAAGGATCTGTTTTTTAAACCCCTTTGGGAGGTTTTTTTACCAATTGGTTTTAAATTTGGGCCCCATTTTCCGGAATTTGAGAGGGCCCTTTAGGGTGAAAGGGGGTAAAAGAGCATAAACTGCCCAGGATATTGGGCTTTTCCCTTTTGGGGATCAGTAAAATTTTTAATGCCATTCCCGGGGTTTTAAAGCCCAGAGTTTTTTACTTGTTTTTAGGTTTGCAAATTTGGGCGTTTTGATGGCTTTGGAATTTATTTTTCCTGGCTTTGGGGGATTTTTGGGGGAAAAATCTCGGGTTTCAAACGAGGCCCCTTAAAAAAAACCGGGGCCCCCTTTCTGAAATTTTCCCAAGTTTTGTTTATAAGGGGCCAAATTGTTTTTGCCCCATTCCTTTGGGATGGTCTTTCAGATGATGGGTGGAAAGTTTTGTGTTTCCAAGGGGGTTTTCCCCTTGTGGGGGGTATAATTTTGTATTTCTGCCCCCTTGGGGGGGGATAAAGGGGTTTTGGAAGGTTTTTCCTGGGGGGTTGGGGGGGAGTTATTTTTTAGTTATGGTCAACCTTAACGGGTCCCAGGTGGGGACATTTTTGGAGAAGGGGACCAGGTCTGGTTATTACCCTGGGGGAAGGGTTATTGAATGGGCCCTTTTGGAAATGAATTCCAAAAAATTTTGGGGAAAAGGTTTGGTACCAAAAGAAATTTTTCCCATTTGGGGTTTAGTTAAAATCACCCATTTGGGGTTTTGACTATAAATATTTTGTTTTTAAAGGTTTTAATAAATTTTTGGGGTTTTATGGGGGATCTTTTTAGGGGGCTGGTGGTTTTGCACCGGGGGTTTTTTCCCCTAAAAGTTTTTCCTTTGTTTTTGGGAAACCGGTTGGTTTTGGTGAAACCCTTGGTTTTGGGGGACACTTCACCTTTGGTGTTTGTCCGGGTTTGGTGTAGGGTTGAGTTGTTTTTTCCCCATTCTCGGGGGCCAGGTTTTTTCACCCAGATATAAAGTTCTTTAAATTTTTTCCTAGGGGGTTTTTGGGGATGTTTGGGTAAAGTTATTTGCCCCAAAAAATTGGTGGGTTTTGCCAAATTTCCCAAAAAGGGGGTTTTGGACCCCTTGGGCCAGGAATTGAACCCCAGGGGGGGAAAGTTCCAAAAACCATTAAAAGGGTTTTGGGACAATTTTTTCCCGGGAAGGCGGGAATATTTAAAATACCCAAAAGGGGTTTTTGAAATCAATTTTTCCTTTTAAAATTGTGGAATCTTTGGGGTAAGGGGGAATCGTAGGGCTAAATTTTGGAACTTTTATGGGTTTATTTCCCTTTTGGTTTTGGTTTTAACTCCTTTTTAATTCCCTTTTAAATTTTGCCCCAAGTTTTTTTTTGGGTATTTAATTTATTATTATTTTATTAAATTTATTATAAATATAATTGTTCCCTATTTTTAATCCTAAGAGGAGGGGAGATTCGATATGGTTTATTAAAATTTTTTATGTTGGATTTGGGGGGGTTTGTTTTAATTTCCCCAAAAGGATAAAGGGGTACCTTTACCCAAAACCAACCCCCAATCCCAGGGCAACCCTTTTGGGCAAAGGTCTGCACATTTTCCCACCAGATAGGTTTAATTTCCCCCAAAAATGTTAATGGCGTTATCATTCTTCGGTGTTGGTGGGGTTCCCTGTTGTAATGTGTTTTTTTTCTGTGTGGTAAGTTTTTCTGGGTTTTTGTTTTTGGGGTTGAAATTTTGGTGGGGTTTGTTGGGTTGTTTTTCTTTTTCCCCTTGGGATTAAATATTAAAGAGGGGGGGTGTGGGTAAAAATTAATGGGGAGGCTCCAAAAACCGGGGTCATAAAAGGGATATTTGTTTAAATGTTTGGGTTAAGGGGTTGGTAAAAGTGGGGTGTTCCATGTTAAGGGCCCTTTGCATTTCTTCGGGGTTTTGGGTTTTTGGGGGTTGGTTACTGGGGTTTTAAATGGGGTTTCGGGGTTGGGTGTTGAAGTTTTTTCTTTTGGGGTTTTTTGGGGGCCCTGAATTTTTGGGGGTTCCCTTTTGCGGTTTGGATTAATGTAAATATTAAAATATGTGTTGGCAAAACCCCAAGGGGGTGGGGGGTTCCACCTGTCCCACTTTGTAAAGGACACTCCATCTTTGGGCGGTTGTGTCCTGACCAAATATATTAAACGTGGCAAATGTCCTGGGATTGTAGGACATAATTATGTCCCATATGTACTGTAATAGTTGCATACAATAGTTATTTCTGTATCTAAAATACCTACATGTTACAGGAAACAGGATAAGCAACTAAACTGCTACAAGAATAAGCTTATAATTAGGCAAGAAAGGAAAGTTCTATCCCTTGTACTGACCATGGGTTTGTGTCGGCCTGTAAAATCAGATGTGTGTCCCAAAAAAGTCCCACTATGGCCATATGAAAAGGTCACAACCCTAGCCAAAGAGGGTCAGTCACCAACACAACTACGATGACTGCAAATACCTGTGACAGATATACACAGCTATCATGTAGCAACATGTTATTACATTCAGATGTATTACCGAAGGGATTAAAGGACTAACATCACCTGCATGCTATACAGGAACCACATAGCAGTGCCTTAATGAATCAGCCTGCAATTACCATTGTATTAGTCCACAAAAGGATAGGTGTTCAAATAGAGAAGGAACCCTCACACACATAGCAATTATGTATAAAAGCAGTTCCTACACACCTGCATCTGCTAAACACACCCACCAACATCACCCTCACACCCAAACATATTACAATACAAACTATAATAACATCACAAATCATTCACTCACTGTACGACATCTGCAGAAGCCTTAACATACCTTGTCAGAGACACACTAACATGGCCCTATGTGAAATAGCTGCTGTTATACAATGGAACAGCTGCTGATGTAATAGGGTTTGTTTGCACTAATCACGTTACAGAGGGCTGTGCATACACCAGGATGTGTTAGCAATTAGTGAGTAACAGCACAGTATGCTACACTTGTACACCAAATCAAGGATGTCTGGTGAGCACACTGTACACCACATAACAGTTCATGAATAGCCATACGACCTTGAGCTGGCCAAACATCCTTGCCAGACTTAAACATCTGCAGAAGTATCAGGTACAAGCAAACCCTGCATAAGTAGCACTGTTCCAAAATATAACAGTTGTACTCACATGTAGAACTAAATTGTCTAGCCATTACACACAGTCCACGGGAGTCATGAAGCTAATATATCTCTGAGTGTCTCCATATAGCTGTTCAAATATATCGCAATAACACATCTAGGCCGTCTCCCTCAAAATTAAGGGAAACAGACAATGCCCAAAAGGAGTACTCACTTATACACCACTGTTGCCATGGTATCGGCTAATGGAGTAGCTGCACAGCTGATGTGCATCTAATTAACTACTTTGGAACAGCAATTGGTGGTCAGGATAGCACATGTTACCGATATGTAACTAGAAAAGGATGTGTCATCACTCATTCAAACCATCCGTATATACCAGCAGAACTTTACAAAGAACATTGAAACACAAACCGAAAAGGATTGAATCAACAGTTGACACCTCGGGTTACTAATAAGGTATGTAGAACAGTCAGTATGTCTGTGTATGTAGTACTATTCCATAGTATTTAAAGTGCACGCAATCCATATAGTGGAAACAGTTATCTTGTAGTGATGTATTGTTGAGCATAGTAATGCTTGTAGTATTTATGTGTACTGCTGTAAGTCACAAGGCAAACACCGCATACACCACAAGGGATGCTATATAAGGGCTTTGAACAGAAATACTCTTCACCAGCCGATGTCAGTGGCAGGGCTGGTCCAACAAATATGTGCTATAACAGGGGATAGTATATGTTGATATATTGTAACTGTAGCCATATGTATGGGTGTATTACAGAGAATAACATGTCGAAGGTTGGACTACTGTGTAAGTATGATTTGCATTGTGGGATATTGTGCCAATAACTGTGTAATGTACAGTATTGTAGGCAGATATGTATTCCAAGCTACATAGCATTACTGTAATGTTAGGCAAACATTAGTTATGTCAAATGTCAAATGGCATTTACAATACACAATAACAGGATACATATGTCTTTTAGTGAGCCGACACTTTATCAGCATGATAGCAAAGTAAAATGGAAGAGCTATTTAACTATCCATGCACATAAGACATGTAATATGTGCAAAGGTAGGTACTAGACTGTCTTACCAAGGGTATCTGTAAGCCTAGCTAGCGTGTGTTGGCTTTCGCCACCCCCATAGGTTGGTTTCCTGTGTGCCTCTGAATGGCAGAGCCAATAGTTCCCTGTGCCTCTGTCCAGCAGAGCCACTGCAGTGATCCTCGGGGTACAAGTCTGTCTCCCATCCACACGTCAAGGTTTCCCTTCAAGAGTGCTCGTGAGGTACCCTGCCTGATGTACATTGGAATCATGTTCCAAAGCATAGGGAGTGTCCAGGTCAGGAATCTATCCGTCCAGCACATCCTACTCATCGTTGTGGTTAGGGGTATATCCCTAGAGCATGTGACTCTCAGGGGCTTCTGTTTGGGTGGAGCATATCCAGCAATACAGGGTTGGACATGGGCCTTGTATGTCAAGCAGAGATCACCTGTGAGTATGTGGTATGCAACTGAGTACAGCTGGAGTTTCGTAGGTTGGGCTGCATAGGTCATCTGTTTGAGGTCAGTAATCCTCTTGGTGTGGTACTGGTGTAGTCTTCCAAGATGTTGCAGTTGTCTTGTAAGGTATATCCCAAATGGGGTGTTGTAAACTTTAATGGGTCTAATATGACATGTGTAGAGTCACAATGGCCCCTCTGATCTGGATGCGAACCCATTAGAGATTAGGGGGGCCATGTAGAAGGATATTCTAACCACCTTGTCATTATGGGTATCGAAGGAGAGATTGCTATCTACTGAGGTTCCCAGATCCCATATTACCTTTTCTGTATGTAGGGGACTAGCACCTATGTGGTAGTCTGTTGGCAATTAGTTATATCCAAAGGGGATGACTATGCACTTTTAGGCATTCAACTTGATGCCATGATATTAACACCAGGTATCCATCTCAGTGTGACCCTTCCAGAGGGTGTCTGTAACAGCTGGGGAAACAATTATGTCCCCTAGTTTGCAGTCGTCTGCAAACCTTTTCAACCAAAGCCCTCCTGATCTTGCCTGTACATCAAAGACATATATACCGAACATGAGGGGTCCTAGGAATGATGCCCTGGGGGACGCCAGTTGTAACTGGTATACAGTCAGACCTAGGGTATGCAACTCCCACTGTGTGGGTTCTGTCTGTGAGCCACTTTGCAAACCATCACATGACATAGGGGTTAATGTTCAGGCGGATGGGTATGTTGATAATATCAGAAGGAGGAAGATCTAGGTAGGCTGTGTGGACCTCCTTACCCTCATCTAATGCCTTGGTAACTGTCTCTAAGAAGTCCACCAGGTTTAGGAGGCATGGTACGGCCTTAACAATGCCAAACAGGGAAGGGTCAAAGGTTGGGAGGTACCCAATGTCTCTGTGACAGTGATCCATGATGTGTACCATAGCCTTGCAGACCAGGCTAGTCAGGCCTATAGGGAAATAGGTCCCATGGTCCATTGTGGCACCACCTTTGTGGAGTGGGATAACTGTTGCTGTGTGCCATTCAGGGGGCACTATGCCCAATGTGAGGCTATTATTGAACATGGTGCATAGGTGGGGAAACAGTACAATCTGAAGTTCATGTAAAACACAGCCTGGGATGTTGTCCGGTCCCATGGATGCTGTGATATTGCCTTTAGAGTGTGCAGCTTTGAGAGGGATCTGCCAGGATGTTGCCAATATCAATTATTTCTGTAATGTTCACACCTTTGTGCTGTAACTCATAGCAGATCTGGTTGTTGACATCGAGATATGTGACATAGCTATAGAATGCTTTGTGGTTGTTGTTGGTATTAGTTGCATTATAGTTTTCATAGCTAGCTTTGGAGGATCTTATAAGGGATCTCACCTTCTTACTCAGGCTTGCCAGGGATCTCCTCCATGCATGGTATTATACTCTCGTTTGCAACAGTGTCTTCCTTCTGTAGTACAATATGTTTATGGCAGGGGACCACCAGATTGGTTTAGTTAATTAGGAGTATAGCATCCTGGTTCTGTTTGGGATAGCACAAGCCATGCACTCCTGTACGTGCTTATAGAGTGCATTTGTGTAGGATTCAGCAGTTGTCCATCTGCATGGGTGTCATGACGTCCACCACATCTGTCTTAAGAAGCATGTAGTTAGCCTTGTAGATATATTATACTGTGGTACCCTTAATGGGGGTAGGTGCGGGATGTGGATATCAACGGTGTTCAGCACATGGACTGATCGCACCAGCGAGGAGTTGGCTTCACATGTGGAGCACCAATCAATATTGTTGCCCCTGGTGGGTGTGTGGATATGTTGAGTCAGGGCATTGGTGTTTATGAATTCCAGAAACCATTGAGCTAATGTGTTGGTACACGAGTAGTTTTCCCAGTTAATGGTGGGGTAGATTCAGTGAGACTTATGTGATGAGTGTGGTGTTCTGTGACTGTGTACCTTCTCCACATGGCAGTCAGGGTCTGGCTTGGTTGGAGAGACCTTTACCTCCAATTTGGCTAGATGAGTGCATCTCTCACAGGTTGTAGTGTTGGGTGGTAGGTGGAGAGGCTTGTCTGTGTACATGAGGCAATGTGTACATTGCCTCAAGCTGTCCAGATTCATCAGATAGACAGGTGAGAACACTGGCAGTTGACTCTTGGACATGCCTGAATATAGAACTACATTCACCTAGATAAGTGAGGAAAGTGAATACAAGAGCTACATTACTCTACACAAGTGAGAAAAGTATATACAAAACCTGTTCACCCTTACCTGTAAGTAATGAGAAAGATTGAGTGCTATAGTAATTATTAGCTTACTTAGTGTTTACAAGTCCTGTACAAGTGCTTAGCATGAATAAGCAATCCAGATAGGGTCTTGGATAATATAAACACATGCCCCCCCCCAACAGGTGCACAAGCATATAGCCATGTACACCACAGGGCACCTGTACCCACAACTATGCAGGTACAAGCTGCACTCAGTCTGCATGGGACTTGCCACATCACAGGTTGTATCATACACATATGGCAAAACAAGATGCTCTCCATGTACACATCATGTAAAACATAGCTCCATGTCAGGTTGTGTATACATTGAATGGTGCACACCAACAGGTATCACAATGCACAAAGGGGGAGACACCACTGATAATGGGAAGTATTTTTCTACTACCCTGCTGAGTCTGGTCTGGAAGGCCATGAACCTTGGTCACTTAAGTGATGTCAGCAGTACAGATGTAGATGACAGTATGGTTGATGTCACACTGCATATCATAACTTTGTCGGGGCATAAGACATCATCACCCATACTGTGTACCACCTACACTCAGTATACTAAATGTACATTCCTATGTCACAGTAGTGTTTTGCAACAGGACTGCTGGCAGAACCAACACTAGAGAAGGTGTCTGAATAATACGTGATCGTCACACCAGTGGCAGCTACAGTATGTCAGGGTTAATGAATTTTATTCCCCCTCATTGTAGTCCATATGTCGCAGACAAACAGAAGGCATCTGCCTATTGAAGTATGCAAATGACTATGTCCTAGGAGCAATAGCTGACTCACATTGTCACCCCTATGTTAATAACCCTGTACCAATGAACTACCACCTAGGTAGCGGTCAACATAATGGACACATGTGTGAGGGATGCAGCTGGGCAGTTGTCTTTCCTGTGATAGCTACGTCACCACACCTGTCAGGTAGTCATATGTGGCAACCCTAATAATGATAGGGTGCCATTCATGAATATAGAGATCATTGTCCAGCCATACAGAACACTCAAGTGACCCATACCAGATCACATATTTCCTTTAAGGTGTATTGGCCATGTGCAGATGGCCTACACTAGCCTTCCCATTCCTCATCTCCACCATGTAGCCTGATGCATACCCTGAATAAATCCATGTCCAACCCAGTGATGTTGGACATACTACATGTACTCATCCTGATCTCAAACACATACTTCATGGACATCCATCTACCACATGCTGGACAGATCCTTGTGCCATACACTTGACATAGTCCTGCCATACTATGCATTTCTGTCCGTCAAATCTGCGCATCGCTCCCCTCTCAGACATGGTGTGATGATCGCATGGTATATGTATCATTAACCCTGTGGATCAGTAATGTGGCACTGCTCCACCTGGCTCCACAGACCTGCCTGTCATCTACTGCCAGGTAACCTTTCATCCTAGATTCATACATGGCCCATGGCATATAGCCCACTAGTTGACTTTGGCTGTACATGCTATAGTTGATATCCATCCCTGCAAATACCATCTGGCTAGTCAGTGTCCCATGTGTATCACATGTGCAATACAGGTGATACATGGCAGGATGTTGAATTGTTGTACAGTGCCGTGTAGATGTATATGGCAGAACACATACATGTAAAACCTTATGTGAGTATGTCTGCAGGATCACAGGTCATGTCTGTTAAGGCAGTGTAAGTCCTTATATGTGACATATACACTCCATCAAGGTCAACTGCATTAACATGGACACATCCAGCCATGTGCTGATAGGTAGGAACACCAGTACAGGCAAACAGACATGCCCACATCAAGACAGCAACCACATGGAGTATGAGCAATGTATTCAGGTGACACACACGCATATATGGAGATAATATCCACTCAACATTGAGTATCACATGTGTGTGACACAAACATGTCAGTGTCATGTAGGTTTGCGAATACAACTATATAAACTGAATTAATGCAATACACATGTATGTTCAGCTGTAGCTCTGTATGTCTCTGTGAGTTACTGTGACCTGTCTCCATTATTATGTCTTCCAGGTATGCCGTGTGCAAGGCTTCCCCCTTTTACATGCTTGGAGGATGAGGCCCTTGTCCCATACCTACTCGACAATCACAATATCCTGTTCAGCCATGTGCCACAGGATGCACTGCAGCGGGATGCCCTGTGGATTGGACTTCACAGGAGGGTTAATGATGTGGGTGGCCACAACCGCACATATCAGCAGGTGCGCAGACACTGTACAGACCTCATTAGATGGGCAAAACAGTGTACGAATGCAATCGCCAGGGAACAAGGTGCAACAGGTGGTGGACCACCAACCCAGCCCCCACTCACATGTACTGAGGAGCTACTGGCCAACCTGGGGACACCTGCATAACCACATCCACAAGCCTTAGCCGATATTGTGCAGGTGGGTGTCTCTTAACCACTGAGCCTGGAGTTGCCAGGTAAGTTAGTACTGCACCTATAACAACTATATTCCCTATAGTTGCATGTGTCACTGTACAATATGTAATATAACATCATATGCAAGGCATGTATACACACATGCCGCATACTATAGTATGCTACTCTGTGTATGCACACATGTACATACACCATAGTATAGTCTAATGTACTGGTGTATGTGTTATGCGCATTGTTCCCTGTAGCCTTTATACAGGGGTGGATTATGCTCATACTGCTGTGTTACTCCTATTTAGGTACCTCTGGCATTCTGCTGTGACAGCAGCCTGTTGCAGGTGAGAGTGTTATTATCTATCAGGAACCGTAATGCACAAATCTATCTGCCATGCGGCCATTCACAACATGTACACATAATGAATGGTCCTGTCACAATATACAGGTCAGACGTGCAATGCATCGCAATGACTACCCATGTGCAACACTTGCAAATTATGTGAATCATCTCACTGACATGAATCCTCACAAATTTTATTGCCAGATGTGTTGACAGCAGTGCATACAATGGTGGAGGTGCTGTTCACTTTAGGGACGTACAACAGATCTGATCTACACATGTGGTGAATACAAACACTACTACACAGTGGGTTGGAGTATGACCAGCACACAGGTTTCACCAGTATGGATCATAGCCCTGCTATGAAAGTCACACAATGTGATGTGCTATCTTGACATGTCCATGACATCTACTGGACTGGCTGCTACACTGCCTACCTAACCTGAAAACATATCCCACATACCACCCTTTATCTGCATAACCCTGTTGTCAGTGGAGCATATATGTCATATGGGACAACACAAATGTGAAATAGATGCCCATCACAATAATTTGGACAACACATGTACACACATGGCCATGGAGGATGGCCAGAGACATGGAGCAACACACACAGTAGACGTGTTGTGCTTATGCGTTCACCCTGTCGTACAATGGCTACACATGGTTCAACTATGGCTTTTGTATAATGGTCATAATGTAGATGTGGAACACTAGACATCCTACAGGCCTGTGCACATCTTGTGTAGGCGTAACATCAATCCACCACATAAGATGTGTTGAACATCTTGAGGGTGTTGCAACATGAGAGCAGTCATCTGTACAGTATCCACATCAGGCCACAGATACAGTACATTCCCATTGCTGGTGATGGACATAAATGCCATACTAGCTCCCTGTATGTGTGTGTGGTACACAGATGCCATGTGGGACATGGTGTACCAAGGTGTTCGCCATGTCTGGCTATAGTTTCCAGGCTGCAGCAATATGGTTGCAGATGTGCAGGGGTGTCATCCGTATACCCATCAGTGACCTGTGTCACAAATTCCACATCATGGTTTAGTGTGTATACACCTCAGTGATGTGGGTCACATTCCACAGTATATATGTACTGTATCTGAACAGAGTCATGGCTATGAACCCTGTCTGTAACTCACACTGTATAGCACTAGAGATGCCTCATGATTCCCTGCAATGGCCATGCACATCAGCTAAATTTGCAGTATATCTGTAGGGTGTACAGACAACACTGAATCGGTACACCATTGCCCCACTGTATATTTGACAGGACATCATTGTGTTAAACATGTATGCATGTCATTGCACACATCAGCAGATCACATGCCATACTACATGTGATTATCAAGGTCAAATGCCACACATCAGGCAGGTGTACTATTAACCTGTGCTGGTCCACATGGTGTAACATAGGGATGTATGCTAACCACTACTATGATTGTGTAATTTGCATACCATCTGCTATGACACATGCATGCTGTTGTGTGCAACCTAGGGATCTATGATAACTACCACTATTATTGTCTGCACTGCATGCCATCTGCTGTATCACATGCATGTTGCATGCCTTCTGTCATATCACATGTGTGTGTGTGTGTGTGTGTGTCTATTGTATAGATTGTAATGTACAGTTCTTGTCTGCCCTCACAGGTGATGTAGGTGCATTGCCCTCTTAGGGTACATCAGATGTTGGTGTCCCCACAGACTCTAGCAGTGATGATGAACGTATGATTGGGACACAGGCAGAGTTGTCAGGGGCTAAAACTGTGCCATTAGTTGCCATTCCATCTATATCCACCTCATCCCCGCACACAGATTCCATACCTGCACATATCCCATCACCAGTGGCCATAGAGGAAGGACAGTTGGTGCGTGGTAGCTTGGAACAGGAAAGTGTGGGGGGCTAAGGAAGGTGTGCCTCCACACCATGGTGTCAGCCAAACTACTGGTGGTGCCCCACACAGGCACGTGGCCAGTGGTGCTTGTAGGAGGACCTCTGGCCAACATGATTCTGCACGACAGAGCACAGCAGCTGGTGTCATCAAACACATGTTTCAGGCTGTAATGGAGGCACAGGCACATGCTGAATGGCACAGCAGAGAAGATCAGAGGCTACAGAGGGCTGCTGTCCATTCTTTAAACAACAGCATCCAGGTAATGGTAAATGCTCAACAGCAGATTGCTGATGCTTTGGATAGACGGTTGGGTGACATGGTTGGAGTCCTTGACTGTGGCATGAAAATTTGTGAGCATGATCTGTCTGTGTTGGAACATCTGGTAGGAGTGAGGCATCGGGCATATGGACGTAGGCCTGCTACATCACCTGTGTCAGGTCTACGTGTACGAGCTACCTCACATGCCTGCTCTCATAGTGGCGGTAGCAGCAGCAGTGCATCTGATGCTGTGCTGTCCACACCACGACACAGCAGGCAATGTGCACGTGGCCCCGGACGGTGCCAACAGGGACAAGGTTGCAGTGGACAAGTGACATCAGACAGTACCCAATCTGCACCTCTGTCTGGTAGTGGTCATAAAACCCCTGGCAGGCACAGGTCACATGTCCGTGGCCAGACATCGTGAACTGTAAAACCTTGCCTGTACAGTCTGCAGCTGTCAATAATACCCATGTGTAGGCCAGACACATGGGAGAACTGTGTGCATACATACACGCACACACTGGACACATATGTAGGGCACCGCAACACACACATGCATAACATCCACACATGCCCAATTAGATCAAAGGCCCAAACCCTCACACATGATGTCATCCAATGGTGCAGCCTAGGCCTCTGGCAAACATTAACACCCTGTGAATATGATGATGCCTGTGCCGCATCCCTGACATCCACACCATCGGTGCAGGGACATGCTCATATGGTCTGATGTACAGGGTGAACAGAAATGGATGATATGTGTAGTTTACAAATGTTGAGGACTGTTGACAGGCAGCAGATATACCATGTGGTACAGGAGTACAATACTGTTATCATTATGTGTCTTGTGTAACAACAGTGCAGCCTAGACCACCGGAAAACATTAACACCCTGTGCATATGATGATGTCTGTGCTGCATCCCTGACATTCACACCACGGTGCAGGGGCATGCTCATATGGTCTGATGCACAGCGTGAACAGACTAGGATGATATGTGTAGTTTACAAATGTTGAGGACTGTTGACAGTGAGCAGATATACCATGTAGTACAGGTGTACAGTACTGTTAACATTATGTGTCTTGTGTAACAACAGTGCAGCCTAGGCCTCCGGCAAACATTAACACCCTGTGCATATGATGATGTCTGTGCCGCATCCCTGACATCCACACCATCAGTGCAGGGACATGCTCATATGGTCTGATGCATAGGGTGAACAGACTAGGATGATATGTGTAGTTTACAAATGTTGAGGACTGTTGACAGGCAGCAGGTATACCATGTAGTACAGGTGTACAATACTGTTAACAGTATGTGTCTTGTGTAACAACAGTGCAGCCTAGACCTCCGGCAAACATTAACACCCTGTGCATATGATGATGCCTGTGCCACATCCCTGACATCCACACCATCAGTGCAGGGACATGCTCATATGGTCTGATGCACAGGGTGAACAGACTAGGATGATATGTGTAGTTTACAAATGTTGAGGACTGTTGACAGGCAGCAGATATACCATGTAGTACAGGTGTACAATACTGTTAACAGTATGTGTCTTGTGTAACAACAGTAAATGCATGTTGGTCATGATGTTCAGCTGTCCTTCTTCAGGTCTAATTGCACGTGTTGGTGGATGTCAGTGTTTGCAGTTGTGTCCCATATGTCAATGTGGACTACTCACAGGTATGTATGATTATACCAGCATGCACCGTGTAGCTGCCACATACCAGTGAGAATGTCCCACATTACAAACACATCTACCATTCCATGAGCATGATAGCTGTGTATTAAGCTACTGTGGCCACAGACATGACATCCATAAAGGGTGACATCACAGGTACAGTTACATGGAGTGGTGAGGTAAGAGAGTGGTCTAGCTGATTGCAAGGGTAGAGGCAAGTGGGAAGTGTGATGCCTCAATGGGAATCAGTAATACACGTTCCCATGATAGGATGCCAACACACAACTTCACCCACACACTCAGGTATTGACATACGTATTCAGTGATACTGTAACACACATACACACACACACACACACACACACACACACACACACACACACACACACACACACACACACACACACACGCACACACACTCATGGCTTCACCGACACAGTAACACACACTCGCACACAGTTGCTACTGGTGGGATGAGGACCCCTGCCTATATGCAAATCATCATTACAGTACTGTGCACCTACATGATGCACCACAGAGAATACACAAGTACAGGTAGTTGGTACAGCCTAAGATCGGTAACATCAACACAAGTAGTAGAATGCATCGCCTGGATGGTGGGAGGGGTCTTATCAGTTCAGTATGGTAACATACATCCTCACCCTAGGGACCAGTCAGCCCCTACATACACACACTGTGGCATTCAGTAATTAATACACCTATGTCATGCACATACATATACCTCACATGTGTGAGATACATGCCCCTGCCTATGTCTTGCTTTCTACATTGCAGTCTGTACAGATGTGTACACTAGTGTACAGGAGAGTGAGTAACAATTGAGATGTATTCCCCACAATACGTGACATATATGGACACACACACAACCACACATGCCAGTACTGTGAATCTCAGACCTGTCTAGCTCATGTTATGTATGTCAGACATACAGCAGTACTGCATGCGTTACAAACTGTACTGATGCTTCCTGTGCCAACAGTGCTGATATATGCACTAGGGACATCATATCTATTAACAGGTGTCAAGTGATTTACCTTTGCTGTCACCTTGACCGCTGTCTAAGATGTGTGTTATGTACTTCAATTAACAAAACCATTGCTTACCAGTTACACAGGGTATTGTAGGACCACTTGTGACACACCTGTGAGCTGTCCACAGCAAACATCCATCTGCAAAGATGCCCCACCACTTAGTTATTTCAACACATCTTTCCATACCTGTGGTACATCTTTTTGTACATTCAGCATATCACCATATACAATTGGCAATGTTGAGGCTGCATTGCAGCTGCATGATGTACTAGGATACATGCCACCTGGATACATCAGCAACTGCACATGCATATTATCTGAATGCACAACACTATGTGTGCAGTTGTGTAGGTCCTACAATCCAGACATTTGGTCATGTTTGTAGGCATTGCAATTGGTGGATATGTGTAATGACATACATGACACATGGACTGTTGTATGATATGATGGGTGAGCAGTACAGAGGGGACGTTACCTCTGCCAACATTGTTATCACACCTTATGTACTATTAGCATTCAGCAGACATGGACCTACATTCCATGTGCATGTGTGTAATGGCTGTAGCCACCTCTTTGCACAAAGGACTACAACAGCTATGCTCTTTACAGGTATGTTGTGTGTGTGGCATGTACATATCCAGGGCAGGTACATGTATGTCATATCCATACATGAGGGTGTGTACTGGTGTACAGCAACAGACATCTGCTAATGGTGGAAAGTACCAAGGGCCCCTGGTATGTGTACAGCTGACCTGGTCACAGACAGTGGTATCACTGCATTGAATAACACATGATGCAACTGTGTCAGTACATGTAGAGCTTAGTACAGTACACTGGTCAAAGGTCACATGGTGGTGTACTCGTCTATGTCATACAACATGTATGGTTGCATGTTGGTGGTCTGAGGGCATGGTGGTGTCTGCAGTTTACATCCTATAATGCAGCATGTGACACTGTGTCCTGCACATGGCTCATCTGTGATGCCTTTCATGGGGGGACCGGTCAGTATATGTGAGTGGCCTTTATGTATGTGGGTACACCACCTGGAGTGGTCCGTACCTGTGTTATGGCCCACATGTCTGGTTCTGAGGTATATGGTGGTAGTGCTAGGTTCTGAGGTATATGGTGATAGTGCTATTATGCACTACAGAGACATCAGCCAGGTGTTCCTCACTGCACATATGTCAGTACTCCCCATTGTTGGATCTACAGTGACCAGCTGTGAATATGGACGCTACACATCTAGCACTGGTTAGCATAAGAAAACAATGCAGTTGTCCTGTAGGTCTATGGGAGTTAACCTGTGTTTAGGACATTTGCCTTGGAATGGCACTGTGTGGGCAGATGTGACTTGGGTAATATCCACCCTTCCTTGTATCATGGATGCATGTGATATGTGACAAAGGCATGCCTACTGTCAGTCATGTCATCCCAGAATAACAGCTGATGTTGTGTAAAAGACTGGTGTCAAATATATGTAGAGCAGCGTTCCCACTAACAATGACAACTACTAACACCAGAGCCTATTACAATGTGTTCTTTATGTCTACCTGTAATAGCATGGCCACTGTGGCCCTCCGTGTTTAGCATCAGAGTGCATCCCAGTCAGCCCTGTGCTACTAGGAGTATGAGCATGCCCAGTATATCCTTGTGTAGATGGACACATAGTAGTGCATTCCGACCAGCCCTATGCTACTAAGTGTGTGAGCATGCCCAGTATATACTTGTGTAGATGGACACATAGTGCATTGCAACCAGCCCTGTGCTACTAAGTGTGTAAGCATGCCCCCTGTGCTACTAAGTGTATGAGCATGCCCAGTTTATCCTTGTGTAGATGGACACATAGTGCATTCCTAACAGCCCTGTGCTACTAAGTGTGTGAGCATGCCCAGTGACACCTTGTGTTGGTTATGTGCCTCTGTGTATGGGCATGGCCATTGTAACCCTGTATAGTGGTAGTAGTTGTCCATTCCACAGATGGGCATACTCCAGGTCAGGATGGATTCATACTTTAAACACACAGTTTCACAGGTATGTACATCTTAACTGCCAGCATCCCTGTTGATGTCCGCATTACCAGATGGTCATAATGACAGTCTTGACATGTGTAGTCTGTGTGACGTGATTTGTATATATGTAGTATTGCAATAGTAATCTGTAAATAGGCAGGTGTTCTGTACCCGACACTGGCGTGTGTGTCTATGTCTGTCCCCATTTGCCGGTGGACTCTAAATTGCTTTTAGACTGGCCACACTCCATACATTTCTTATACCCACTGTTAGAAAAGCCGATGATCTCACCCATCTACAAATACACCTCTGGGAGGGCTGTGTCCCAGTAATCTTGGTAGCGTGTTCTGTAACTGCATTATTCTGTAGTGTAATAAAGTAGTTAGGTTGTTGTTTTACTCCCACACTTACTGTGTGTGTGTCTCTTCCCATTTGACTGAGGAATACCTTTATACTGCTCACACTCCATACATTTCTTATACCCACCGTTAGCAAGGCCAATGATGTCACCCTTCTACAAATACACCTCTGAGAGAGCTGTGTCCCAGTATCCTTGGTAGCGCGTTCTGTAACTGCGTGATGCTGTTATGTGATAAGGTGGTTAGGTCAGTATTCTAATCCCAGCCATGACAACTGTGTGTGTGTCTCCGTCTACCTGGGGACAGAATAATGCTTTTAGACTGCTCACACTCCATACAATCCCTAGCGCCGTCTTTGCCAATGCTGATGATGTCACCCACCTAGAAGTACACCTCTGGGAGTGCTGTATCCCAGCAATCTCAGTAGCGTGTTCTGTAACTGTGTAATGCTGTAGTGTGATAAGCTAGTTAGGTCAGTGTTCTAATCCCAGCCATGCCAACTGTGTGTGTGTGTGTGTGTGTGTGTGTGTGTGTGTGTGTGTGTGTGTGTCTGTGTGTGTGTGTGTGTGTGTGTGTGTGTGTGTGTGTGTGTGTGTGTGTGTGTGTGTGTGTGTGTCTCCATCTGCCTGGGGACAGAATAATGCTTTTAGACTGCTCACACTCCATACAATCCCTATCACCATCTTTGCCAATGCTGATGATGTCACCCACTTAGAAGTGCACTTCTGGGAATGCTGTGTCCCATTAATCTCAGTAGCATGTTCTGTAACTGTGTAATGCTGTAGTGTGATAAGGTAGTTAGGTCAGTGTTCTAATCCCAGCCATGCCAACTGTGTGTGTGTGTCTCCATCTGCCTGGGGACAGAATAATGCTTTTAGACTGCTCACACTCCATACAATCCCTATCGCTGTCTTTGCCAATGCTGATGATGTCACCCACCTAGAAGTACACCTCTGTGAGAACTGTGCCCCAGTAATCTCAGTAGTGCATTCTGTAACTGCATAATGCTGCAGTGTGATAAGGTAGTTAGGTCAGTGTTCTAATCCCAGCCATGCCAACTGTGTGTGTGTGTCTCCGTGTGCCTGAGGACAGAACAATGCTTTTAGACTGCTCACACTCCATACAATCCCTATTGCTGTCTTTGCCAATGCTGATGATGTCACCCACCTAGAAGTACACCTCTGGGAGTGCTGTGTCCCAGTAATCTTGGTAGTATGTTCTGTAACTGCATAATGCTGTAGTGTGATAGAATAGACAGATAGGTGTTCTATTCCAAGGCATGACAGGTGTGTGTGTTTGGCAGTCATATCCTATGTGTTGGTGTCTGTGAGTGGCTAATTACTGGACGTGTTGAGGAGTGTGTTTTGTTGTTTTCTTATACAGTAGCCATAAATGTCACAATTGGCCAAGAGACTGGGTTGGCAATACATACACATACATTCGGCAATAGGTCTGGTGAGTAATGTCAGCAGCCCTAATCTTACCCTTAATACAGTCTGAACCCATGTGACGCACAGAAACACACTTGCCTTGATATTAACACCAGTACATAATGCAGGAGGCACATGTGGTTTCCTTTTCATTCTTGTCTAATGCTTTGGTGTCATGTGGTCCGATGTTGTGATATAAATTCTATATCTACGTATGTGTGTGTGTGTGTGTATATATATATATATATGTAGACATTAGCACACATAAATCTACATGATGGAATACATGTCCTACACTGTTGAATGCCTGTTCTGGATGATCTGTACATAATAACCTCAGATGTATGTATATCTGCCATGGCTTAGTGGTAAAGCACATCGTCTGTGGTGTGCAGGGTCCTGGTTTTGAGCCGTGGAGAGGCCAGTTTTTTTGTTGCTGGGAAGAACAAGGGACATCAAATACAATGATAGTAAGGTGCTTTTAACCAGTTGTATGTGGGTCTGTGCGACAGTAAGCAGTGGTTATTTTTGGGGAGGCTCAGTATGGGTCATGTCACTATGCATTAGAAGACAATACTATGCAAATGAGGTGGAAAATAATGAATCCCATTAATCCCCAGGGTGTGATGCAGATCCAAAGAGTGTATGTGTATAGATAGCCAGGTGCAGGACTCGAATATAGGTGAAAGCATGGGGGGTTGTCAGGCATACTGTATATACATTGGAGCCCTGTGTTTCAGGATTGCTCCTGCCTTAGCACGCCTAGGCTAGGGGTGTATCTATACCTGCCTAGTGCAATTGGGAGGGACAACAGCAGTAGGAGAGTAGTCAACGTGAACAACCTGCAAACAATCAGCAGATTACAGGCCCAGCCCAGCCTAGAACACTACGATAAAGTGAGCAAGCACCATACCCTCGGGTTTTTACACCCTCTACACCACCAGTGTATACATGCGGGGAATTTTTAACAAACAATCCTATGAAATGAGAAGGGCTGCAGCAGGCAACATAGACCAACATGTGCAGGAGGCTGAGGGTGGTGAGGATGTGAATGCTGCTGAACAACCCTCAGTGAGGAGACAGAGAAGACTTTACAGACCCAGGGTAACCTACCAGGGGCTACATGAGCTGGAGATAGTGGTGTGCTATGGGGTGGACAGAGACCTCCTACAGCAGATTGTTGAGCTGTGCCGGCCACACCTAACACATCAAGCAGGCCGAGGGGAACCCATTCCAGTGGATACCAAGGTATGTGTAGGCCTAGGTATACTAGCCACAGGTACCTCCCAAAGCACAACTGGGGATATAATGTGGATCTCACAGGCATCTGCTTCTGGGGTATTCCACCATTTCCTGTATGCCATGTCACCACATGCCAGTGAGCATGTACATTTTCTCAACACAAGTGAGGTGTTGACCAGCAATATGCATCTCTTCCACCAAATGGCACACTACCCTGGGTTAGTGGTTGCTATAGCCTGCACACACATATGCATCAAAGCACCACCTGGTGAGCAGAGTAGGGCCTACATTAACTGCAGGGGCATCCCTTCCATCAACTGCCAGGTCATATGCGATGCACAGGGCATTATACTGAATGTGTGTGTGTGTTGGCTTCCCTGGAAGGTATGACGATTCTGATATATGGCATCTGATGCAGCTGTACCACAGCTTTGCCAATATGGACATCCTCTATGGTCACCTAGTGGGGAATGCTGGGTACCCACTGGAGCCGTGGCTGATCACCCATCAGAAATGCACACACACCTGAACAATGACGCCATAATGAGGCACACACACAGGCCAGACATATAATAGAGTGTGGGTTTGGGATGCTCAGGTCACGATTCTGGTGTCTGGACACATCTGGTGGAGCCTTGCATTATTCCCCAGCTACATGCACCCAAATTGTTATGGTATGCGCTATGCTACACAATATGATCCTGCGGAAACAGCTGCAGCAGGAACAGCATGGGGCAGGGCCACACAGCCCCCCACCAATGCCAGGGCCTGTACAGGCACAGTGTAACTTGGAGGAGGAACAACCTGAGGCTGACCCAGTAGGCGGAAGAAGGTGTGCCCAGTATGACCTGTCCTTGGCAAAGAGGCAATGTATAGCATATGCACTGACACAGTAGGGACCCAGGGAATGTCACCCTCTCTGACTCGCACAGACAGTAAAAGGGATGCAAAACATGACACTACCTGTGCTCAGCCAAGTATAGGAAGTGCACTATGTGCATCCAACATAGGCAGTCCTCCAGCACCATCCTCCAGTCTGGCACACCTTCAAGCTAAGTCAATCAACCTACCAATTGGCAGTTGTATTAAAATGCATTGGTACCTGTAGCTATGGCATGGATGTGAGCATGCAAGGGAATTTGGTGGCCGAATGTTAAGGCAGCAGACAGTAGACGTCCATAGTGGCACCATGACATCTGTAGTACATATGAGGGTCACCATATTAGCCAGTAGTACACAGGGTGTCATAACCCACTGCGGTAATGGGCTGAGCATCATGTGTGTCTATACAGCCCACACAAGTCTCAACCAGCTGCACAGGTGTAGACCAACACAGACAAATGGTGTACTATGGCCTCTGAATATACCCAATGGATGACCCCCCCCCCCCCCACAGACCCACACAGACAGACTACAGCAGGCCAGGCAGTTTGATGTAGGTTGTGAAGGCTAGGATGTCTGAAACTAATATGTTGGTAATTAAAGCTAAGATCTGGAGTACACTGGTATGCCTCTAGCCAGCAGAATAGGTAGGTCTACACACTGAAATGCAGTACTTGACATACCAGTACAGTAGTAGCAAAAGTGTACAAGTGTTAGGTGTGCCCCCCTTCCAACGTATACATATAGCAACAGTCAGGTGTGCCCCCCCTGGTGCTGTGTAGGAATGTGGATACAGTCGGATGTCCCCCCACACTGTGCAGAAATGTAGCAACAGTCAATGCCACATGACTGATGGATACCCTGCAGTCACAGCATGCCACCTGTCAGTGTACAATGCAGAGGTCGGCAACACAGTACAGGATACCTGGATATGTAACGCATCGATACATTTGCCCATACTGGGCATGCTCAAACACATGAAGGTATGACAGCAATGTCAGTCGACAACATGCGGAATGGTCATACTGGGCATGCTCACACATGTAAACACAAGATGGCCAGGTCTGCAAACATCAGTGGTCCGGACATATCTGCCGGTACATTGCTATACTGCTGGATGACTGTGCTGTATGGTATGCGTGTGGTACTGTCTACTGTCTGTATACTTGCCATGATGTATTGGTAATTCACATTAGCTGTATGCACAGGGTGTTGCCACCAACACTTGCAAAGGATGGTTATTTGTTTGCAGGCAGAACAAGCCCATTGGATACAGGGGAGTAAGGCACATTGAAGCAGTTGGGAGCGGTTGTGCATATATACATATATCTACATATATAGATATATGTATATGTATATATACTGGGTTTGCACGGTGTTAAGCACTGCTGACCTCTGGTTACAGCTTCTTACACTTGGTTAGCCTCCACATTTCTTTACCAGTGCAATACTCTCATACTGGTAGCCAAACATGCTTACACCCGCTCGCTCCCTCACTTGCACATGAACGGACATTGTTACTTGCATGTGTCACTCACGCTGGGTGGGCACAATCCCTTGTGATGCCTATTACATCGGACTACATGACTACAGTATCGGGTATGGATGATCATTAGGCGACAGCATGGCTTTCGACTGTACAGAATCGGCGGCCGGTCCAGTGAGTTAATCATATTATATACGCGTTCCTCATAGAATCTGCTCCCATCTGGCTGATACAAAGGAACCGATACTCTGCAATGCAGATGAGTAAATGTGTTTTGGGACCCACATCCATCTGCCGGATCATGCTACCGCATACCTATTGTAGGTTTGCCACCTTTTAAATTGGCCGAGGTGGGACTTTAGGATTAACACCTGTCCCACTTTGCGGGGGGCAGTCCCTCCTTAGGCAGATGACATAGCAGATGTCCTGATTACAGGACAATATTATATTCTACGTTTCTCTAATAGTTGCATGTAACAGTTATTGTATATATGACACTTCTATATGTTATGTGAAGTAGCATAAGCAACTGGGCTGCTACTAGACTGAGCTTTTATTTGTGCAAATATGTATAGTTCTGTACTATGCACGGCTGTAGGTATGTTCTGACCTGGTACATCTGTAATATGTATAGTTCTGTACTGTGCATGGCTGTAGGTATGTTCTGACCTGGTACTTCTGACATTTCTACAGAGCAGGTCCCACTTTGGCCATTTTGAAAGGTGGCAGCCCTACAGGACCTATATGTAGAGATGTCAGATTTGGCAGGGCAACACATACCCACAGCCAGTAGAAAATAGACTACTTCACCGGTTTGCCTAAATAAAAGGTTATTTTAGTAGCATTATAGTTGCTAATACTGTTTCCTATAACATCTAGGTGTTTCAGATACAACATAATCGTTTTATGCAACCACTACAGACAATATATGGATTCTTTGCCCTAAATCACAGGCCATGTGCCATAATAACATTTATTTTTCAGGACACAACTGCCTAAATGGGAGTGTCTCTCACAAAGATGAACAGGTGGTAATCCTAACCACTTATGCTATCATCTACCTAAGGTAGTCATCAGAATATGTGCTTCCCGTCACTAGCAGACCTCACATACGAATGGGGAGAATGAACACTGAATCAGGGACACTGCATAACACCCTCAGGGACACATTTAGACTATTAACCTGACACATTGACAGTCCCAGGGCATATGTATTCATTCACATTTGTCAAGGTACATGCTGTTTATGACTCATACATGTTGTCATTAGTCATTAAGTGTATTCCGCCACCTGTCCACCTAATATCACTAGTTCTGGAAGGGTTTAGTTGGGACTGTGTTAGATTCTGATTCGTAATCATGGATGTCCATGATAATCGGGTACAGTTCACTGATATAGTCCCTATGTGTTCCCCCAATGGTTTACAGACTATCCAGTAGATGTGCTCTTAAGGTTTGGAACATATGGGTGTCTGCTATACCCACATAGGAATATTAATTACTTCCACGGGGTGGGCCTAATACATCTCTGCCAACCAACACCTGCACACTTAGGCCCATGATTGCATACCCATGATTCCCCTACCTGACACCCCACTACAGCACTCATCCTTACTGTGAGCGCAGTTGGGGTATGGGCACACCCCTACACACTGCCCCCTCTCCCCGTGTTGGGACACATGTCATACGTTTTGTCAACCCATGTGTTATCAGACTTGCACAACCTACTGTTCCGTGTACAGCTACATCCTGGTCGCGTCAATCATCACAGGTTTGCCTACAAGGCAAATTTTTGATGTCTCACAAGGGACCCCGTGATCCATATTTAAAGTGTAGACCTTGCAGAACTCACCCACTAGTAGTTTCCTGCCGATGGTCTGGAAAGCAGTGGTGTATTTACCTTTATTGTATGTCTGTATGTCTCACTGGCCTAGCTGGGGGGTGTGGGAGGTAGACATTTGTTTATTGGACCTCCCACTAACATATGCCCGGTCTGAACATATGTTACCCGTAACTGCTGTAACGTAACCTAGGTATGTACATGTGTATATTTACAGGAACATATATATGTATATATATATATATATATATATATATATATATATATATATATATATATATATTTATTTATATATTTTTTTGTGTATATATGTGTGTATATATATATATATATATATATATATATATATATATATATATATATATATATATATATATATATATATTTCTTTTTGTGTGTCCGTTGACCAATACATTTCTTGCTCATATGCACTTACACATGTGTATTGGGTTTTATATATGCTTCACCAGCATACTATTGCCTTAGTCATTATGACACCGACACTTCACTCCGGTTATCTTGTAATCTGTATTTAGCACGTTATACAGTAGACAGATGTCGCAATATGTTCATGTATGGATTACCAATGGTAATTGGGATGTGATACAGTGCCATTTGACCTGTTCCTTGTCTGCACAGCCTATTATTACAACTATTGTCTTTGTTTGTCTGTGCACATTCATATTATTTATGTCAATAAATGGAGTGCATGTGTTACAGAGAATGTACTTCAACATATTGTTGTCTGCATGTGCGTATGCATATATACTTATTAGGTATTAGCTGACCTACACAGGGCGGTCCATTGGAACTGGCCCAACCAACCCTGGCACTCCTGCATCCATAATTGCATACCCATAGTTCCTCCACCCCACCCGTGTAGAGTTTCCATGCGTAACAGCCATTATCCACTTGATATTGCAGCCATGACACACCTTTACACATTGCCCTCTCCAGAGTGTTTGCGGCCAAACACACATTTGGTCCCACCTTGTGTATTCACAGGGTCTCCCTCCATTTATATTTGCACATACCTGCCTTTCCTGGTGTTATGGATTACGGCCATTTGTGGTTTACAAGTGTGGGTGGTCCCAACATGGACTACATTCTGTGTGGAATGCAGACGTAGCAGTTCAATGATGTTATGCCCACTGGTATAACCCTGCCTCTGCTGTGAATAGCGGTGCTCTGCTCACTCTTGGGCAGCTTTATCTGACATACGCTGCAAGCACTATATAATACCTTAGTTGTTCTCGATTCCCTTCACAACCCTTGTGTATGCTTTTTCTTACGGCGTTCATTCTTCATTGATATATATATTTCATGTCTGTGGATATATATCTATACACACACACACACACACCCACACAGATATATATCTATATATATATATATATATATATATATATATATATATATATCTATATATATATATATATATATATATATATATATATATATATATATATATATATATATATATATAGGTTCATAGGTTCATAGGTTCATACTAGGCTATCTGCCTCTGCCCTAGGGCATTTACAAGCCTAGCCAGAGTGTGTTTGGCTTTCACCACCCATTTTAAAATGAATTTTGCTATGCCCTTTTTCAAGGTTAGTATAGGGTGCATCTGTCTAACAGTGACACAGAAGTGATACCTGGAGTAAAGCTACGATCTCACATCCACTCATCAAGATTCCTCATGAAGAGAGTCAATGATGGACTCTGCCTAACCTGGATTGGGATTTTATTCCAGAGTGAAGGGAGCCTCTGGGTTATGAATCTGTCCCTCCAGCATGTCCTATTTATTTCAGTGCTGAGGTTCAAGTCTCTCGAGCGCGTAGCTCGATGGGATCTAGATTTTCTGAGGTGCAGCATGTCCATTAATTCCGAGTTGGACATGGCTTTATAAGTCAGGCACAGATCGCCTCTGAGCAGGCGGTATGCCACTGAGTAGAGCTGGAGTTTCTTTAACCGGGCAGCATATAGCATCTGTTTGAGCCCTTTGATCCTCGTGGTGAGGTACTTTTGGGGTCTTTCCAGTTGCTGCAGGTGTCTGGTAAGGTACATCCCAGAAGGGGCATTGTACTCAATTATGGGCCTGATGAGGGATGAGTAAAGAGGCACGATGACCTCCCCTGATCTAGATGTGAATCCCTTCATGATTAGGTGGGCTATATAAAATGATTTTCTAACCACTTTGGCCACGTGGTTGTCGAATGGGAGATTGCTATCAACTTGGGTCCCCAGGTCACTAATTACTTCTTCCGTACTTAATGGATTACCATCTATGTGGTAATTTGTGGGCACTTTATTTTTGCCGAAGGAGATGACTATACACTTTTTGGCGTTTAGCTTGAGGCCATGGCTCTGGCAGCAGTTGTTTGTTTCTATGAGGCCCTTTTGAAGGATGCTTGTGTTGGCTGGAGAGTCGATTATGGCGCCCAGTTTGCAGTCATCTGCGAACTTGGTCAGCCACAGTCCTTCCGTGTTGGCCTGTACCTCTGAGAAATATATACCTACAATATATTACATATATAAATATGTACACATATATACACAAATATATGTGTGTGTGTGTGTGTGTGTGTGTGTGTGTGTGTGTGTGTGTGTGTGCGTGTGTGTGTGTGTGTATATATATATATCTATATTTGATGGGAGCTGCTTACAACCGCGCAGGCGCACTCGCCTTTGCTTACTGTGAGTTACATATGTTTACTACCGCTTATTTGTGCTTACGTGTGCCTTATTATTTATGACAGTACCACATTGATTGAAGGAATCTGGTTAATGGCCCCATGCAAAACACACGTTCACCTTTACATGTTTAAATGTTGGCTTTACAGAACAGCGACATTCATTTTCTCTTTCCTTTCTCTCTTTCCACAAAAAAAAAAAAAAAAATGTATCTGCTTTTACTGTATTTGTGTTTTTTTCCTACTTTATTTTGCTTTTGCGTCATCTTAAAAGTACTCAATTGTATTTATTACTGCTTGGTATAACTCATTCTAAGCCTTTTAGTTTATGCACCTGGGCTTCAGACCAGTTTTACATTAAGAAGGTTTGTGGTCTGCACTGTAGTGGCAGAACAGGTAGCTTACATCCTTCTAAGTTGGGAACTGCTGATTGAGGGCTCAGTGTCTGCTATTCTAAAAGTGTATTAATTCTGGTTTAAGCACTTGGGCTTGAGGCCAGTTATTTTACATTAAGAGGGTTCGTGGTCTGCACTCTTGTGGGAGGAGAGGCTGGACTCTGTCCTTCTGAGCTGGGAATTTTTGGTTAAAGGCTTATAGTGCCGGCATATTTGAACTGCTTCTTACTGAAATTGGTACACCTTGTTTGCTGTAGCATAGACTAGATCCAGGCCTGCTGAATCTAGCTTTGTTTGTATAACTTGAGCAGTAATCCAGGCATTCTTTAAAGTATTCAGTTGTATTTATTACTGCTGGTAGTAACGTGATTAAAGTGTTGATATCATTTCTAAGTCTTTTGGATTAAGCACTTGGGCTTCAGACCAGTTGTTTTACATTAGGAAGGTTTGTGGCCTACACTGTGGTGGCAGGACAGGTAGCTTACATCCTTCTAAGTTAGGAACTGCTGATTGAGAGCTCAGTGTCTGTTATTCTAAAAGTGTATTAGTTCTGGTTTAAGCACTTGGGCTTCAGGCCAGTTATTTTACGTTAAGAAGGATTGAGGTCTGCACTCTTGTGGGAGGAGAGGCTGGACTCTGCCCTTCTGAGCAGGGAATTTCTGGTTAAAGGCTTATAGTGCCTGCATATTCTAACTGTTTCTTACTGAAATTGGTACACCTTGTTTGCTGTAGCATAGACTAGATCCAGGCCTGCTGAATCTAGCTTTGTTTGTATGCTTGTTGTTTGTTTATTTCACTGAAATGCTAATTCCACCTAAAACGCGGCCTTTTAGCACTTCTGTGGATCCCTAGTGATATCTGCATTGCTTACTGTACTTATTTCCTTGTTTCACTTGAAAGAAAGTTACTGTTTGTCGTTTTTGCATTTAAGTTACCTGTAACACATTGCATTTAAGTTACCTGGCACTTGCTCACTAAAACAATTATATAAGTCAGCTCTAAAAAATTAAAAGCACTACACCCTCACAAACTCCCCTTGAGTACCTTGTTCCCCATTGGCCCTTTTTTTCAATTATAAAGGAATTCCCAATACTATTCTAGCATGTCCAAAGGTCAGTTGTCAATCTCCTCTCCGGTCCAGCTGGTGAATCTGGGAATCTTGAGGCAATGTTACAACTGCCTCATGTACACAGACAACTCGCTCCGCTTCCCAACAAATTCCAACACATGTGAGAGGTGCAACCATATAGCCAAACTGGAGGCTAAGCTCTCTCAACTCAGAACTGGCGTAACCAGTCAGGAGGAGAAGGAAACCACACTCACTACAATTCCAGTCTCACATAGACCTACCACGACAACAAACCAAACACATAAACACACAAAAACATAATCGGAGGCTCTAAATAAAAATGTGCCTAAGCAGCAGAGACCTCCAAAGCAGACATCCAAGCAACCGCTTCCCCAAAACAAAGCGCATGCAACACATAGCTCACAAAGCCAGGGTGCTGAACAGTCACAGCCCTTAAGGCTAAACAACACACCTGATACACTTGTAATAGGTGACTCTATTGTCAGGCACACTGACGTCCCGCTCACCAGGCTGAACAAGGAGAAGGTCACGGTGAGCTGCCTGTCTGGCACTAGGATCCGCCACATAACACAAGCACTCAGGTCACTCCAAGGCAAGTACAAATATGACTCAGTCATTGTCCATGCTGGTGTGAATGACCTGAGATGTACCTCCCTGGACTACATGAAAAGAGACATAGAGGAGCTCTCTGAGCATGTAGCCCAGGCCGGTATGACCCTGACCTTGAGTAGCATCTTACCCTCACCAAGAATGATGCCACAATATGAAGACAAGATGATCAATTTCAACAATTGGCTTAAGTGTTGGTGTTATTCAAAGGGGATCAATGCCTGTCAGCCTGGGATGACATGCTCGACAAGCCACGATGCTTCACTAGGGACGGCTTGCACCTGTCACCCCTGGGCTTTCGGATATTGGCAAAGGCTCTTGCTACCCCCATAGTGCCTATTTTAGGCAAGGCTCAAAAGACAAACCCACCTCCATAGGTATCACAAGGGATAAGAAACTAAGAGTAATGCTACTCAATGCCAGAAGTCTAAACCTCAAGATGCACACACTTGAAACTCTCCTTAGCATGGAGAACATTGATATCTGTGCAGTAACAGAAACATGGTTCAAGTCTCCCGAGAACACCCCAGCACTACCAGGTTATACCTCATACCATGCTTTTCGGCCCCAAAACTTGGACCGAACCACAAAAGGAGGGGGAGTATCAATATTCCTCAAAGATACCCACACCTCCAGGTTGGTGGCACAGCACGAAGCATCAGAGACTATCCATGTGCAACTAACTGTGGGTAAAACTGCCTTCCAGTTTATAGCCTGCTACAGACCACCCTCCCAAACACAGGAACCCCACTCAGCCTTCCTGAGAATACTGCAAAATATGAAGGTCTCTCCAAACACTATTATATTGGGTGACTTCAACTACCCAAACATAGACTGGGAGCATTACTCTAGCTCCAACACCCTAACCCAAAGGTTCCTAGAATTTATAAACTCAAATGCTATGGAACAACTTGTTACCACTCCCACAAGAGGGGAAAACATACTGGACCTGATCATCACCAACATGGGGACACTATGCTCCAGACCAGAAGTGTATCCCTCACTGGTAAGATCAGACCATAAACTAATCTCACTGGATATTCACATCCCGACCCCACCCCCTGCCCAGAAAACCACAGTGAAAAACTTCTCTAAAGCAAATTTCACATGCCTCAAAACTGAGGTGAAATCCTTCAAAGCCCCCGGGCCTGTGGAAAATACGCCCCATACCGCAGAATCCTTTATAAATGCATTCTATGAACACCTTCAGGAATGCATGGATCATGCAATCCCACACAAAACCAAGACCCAATCCTCCAAAGGCAGACGTCCTGTCTGGTGGACCCAAGCCATAAACAAACTATACCATAGAAGGAGGAAGCTACTACATGATAGAGCAAAATCCCAAAAAGGGAAGGCATCTCTGATCAGTATTAGCAAAAAACTACGAGCACTGATAAAATCGTCTAAGGCCAGCTTCGAGAGAAAAATTGCACAGGACACTAAGGATAATCACAAGGCTTTCTTTAGTTATGTTAGGAACCTGGATAGGAATTCCCAGATATGCTCAGAATTAGTCCAAAATGACAAAAAATACACCGAGCCCACAGACATTGCCAACATCCTAGCTGACAGCTTCAGTGCAAACTTCTCCCCCCCCTCCCCACCAAAAGGGCAAATATCTATCCCAACAGAGTGCTGCCCCCCTTACATCTCAGATGCTCAGGTAAGAGCCGCCCTCTCCAAAACAAAAAACACAGCATCAATGGGACCAGATGGTGTCCCGGGCTGTGTCCTACATGAACTCCAAGAAGAGCTAAACCCAAACATAAAACTACTGTTCAATCTTAGCCTTACTACAGGATATGTACCCAAAGAGTGGCGTACAGCAACAGTGGTCTCTCTCCACAAAGGTGGTGCCTCAACGGATCCTGGAAACTATCACCCTATAAGCCTGACTAGCTTGGTCTGCAAAGCTATGGAAAGGATCATCATGGACCTCATAAATAAAGATATTGGGGACCTACAGACACTGGATCCTACCCAGTTTGGCTTTGTTAAGGGCAGATCCTGCCTCTTAAACCTGGTCAATTTCTTTGAAACAGTCACCAAGGCCATTGACGAGGGGAAGGTGGTCCACACAGCCTACCTGGACCTCGCAAAAGCATTTGATACAATACCCCACTCAGGCATTATAGATAAGCTCACCAGCTTAAATATAAACCCCTATGTCACTAGATGGGTTGCAAACTGGCTCAAGGACAGAACCCACATGGTTAGAATCGCTGGAGCCATGTCAGACTCCAAACCAGTTACAAGTGGCGTCCCACAAGGCTTAGTCCTGGGACCTCTCTTGTTCGGTATATATTTATCGGTGGTACAGGCCAACACGGAAGGACTGCGGCTGACCAAGTTCGCAGATGACTGCAAACTGGGCGCCATAATCAACTCTCCAGCCAACACAAGCATCCTCCAAAAGGGCCTCATAGAAACAGACAACTGGTGCCAGAGCCATGGCCTCAAGCTAAACACCAAAAAGTATATAGTCATCCCCTTTGGCAAAAACAAAGTGCCCACAAATTACCACATAGGTGGTAATCCATTAAGTACAGATGAAGTCATTAGGGACCTGGGGACCCAAGTTGATAGCAATCTCTCATTTGACAACCACGTGGCCAAAGTGGTTAGAAAATCATTTTATATAGCCCACCTAATCATGAAGGGATTCACATCTAGATCAGGGGAGGTCATCGTGCCTCTTTACTCATCCCTCATCAGGCCCATAATTGAGTACAATGCCCCTTTTGGGATGTACCTTACCAGACACCTGCAGCAACTGGAAAGACTCCAAAAGTACCTCACCAAGAGGATCAAAGGGCTCAAACAGATGCCATATGCTGCCCGGTTAAAGAAACTCCAGCTCTACTCAGTGGCATACCGCCTGCTCAGAGGCGATCTGTGCCTGACGTATAAAGCCATGTCCAACCCGGAATTAATGGATATGCTGCACCTCAGAAAATCCAAATCCCATCGAGCTACTTGCTCGAGAGACTTGAACCTCAGCACTGAAATAAATAGGACATGCTGGAGGGACAGAGTCATAACCCAGAGGCTCTCTTCACTCTGGAATAAAATCCCAGTCCAGGTTAGGCAGAGTCTCACATTGACTCTCTTCAAGAGGAATCTTGATGAGTGGATGGAAGATCATAGGTTTACCCCAGCTATCACTTCTGTGTCACTGTTAGACAGAGGCACAGTATACTAACCTCAAAAAAAAGGCATAGCAAAATTAATTTAAAATGGGTGGCGAAAGCCAAACACACTCTGGCTAGGCTTATAAATGCCCTAGGGCAGATAGCCTAGTATGAACCTATGAACCTATGAACAAGGAAAATTATATGTGCTATAGTCGAACTTGAACTGGGAATGCCTTTACGCTAGGCGGATGCTCTAATGACTACACTATTGGTGTTCTGCTTCATTTATATCTATACCCATGGTTCATAGTTACCCGAACACAAGCCTCAACACTTCACTTACACAGCAGGCATCCATTCTCCTGCTGGGAAAACCGCAGTATTACACATGCGCCATTCCCTATTCCCTACTGCTCCGGACCCATGCTGCATGTTTACTTATTCCGAGGATATTCAGAACTCCAAAGCTTATAGTCCTGGCACATACGTGTGTTTGATTGTCAGGGTGTTCATGTGGTCATCCGGATTTAGGCTTGTCCGACTGAAGACTGGAACAGCCCTGTATGCGTTTGAAAGTCAGAATTAGCACGTGGACAGAGTTAATCCCAATGTTACCATTCTACCTGTGTTTACAGACGCAGGGGTTTGCCCACCTCTGACCAGCTTGATATGTCGGCACTACATAATGCAGGGTGGGGGGGTTCTGCTGGTGTTTCCCTTCACATTCGTTATGACAGCTTTATTGTGACCATGTTCATTCATATATATATCTCTGTACATAAACTTACATATACACCTACATACCTATTTACATTTCCCATACTGTTGAATGTCCGCCACGCATCCCTGCTGGCTTTACCTCTCTATATCCGACGGACATAATTCTGGCCATCACATAAAATTAGCAGTCCTTGCATGGCTTGGACCCAGAAACAGACACACCTTGGTCACCGGTTTGACCACTACACCATCCGTGGTACATAGCGCATGGATGGTAGCTAGGATATATGACTTCACTACAGGTATTCAACAGTACTGGCAACAAATGTGACCGTTGGTTGGTGTACATATGTGTATGGACCTCTCGAACACTGACGGACTAATTTCAACAGTAACAGAGACAAGGCAAGGACAAATCAGGGACAATCACGGACACTTTTAAAATATTAGTACTATTAACTTGAAACGTTGACAGAATCAGAGCATATGTATTAATACTTATTTTCTGAAGTAAAAGACGTCTGTTACTCTTAATTATTGTTATTATTCATTCAGTGTAATTCACCACCTTTCCTCCAAAGGTCACTGGTTTTAGGGGGGATTACGAGGCTGGCCAGTTCATAGGTTCATAGGTTCATACTAGGCTATCTGCCCTAGGGCATTTGTAAGCCTAGCCAGAGTGTGTTTGGCTTTCGCCACCCATTTTAAATGAATTTTACTGTGCCCTTTTTTGAGGTTAATATACTATGCCTCTGTCTAACAGTGACACAGAAGTGATACCCGGGGTAAACCTATGATCTCCCATCCACTCATCAAGATTCCTCTTGAAGAGAGTCAATGAGGGACTCTGCCTTTTGGGGTCTTTCCAGTTGCTACAGGTGTCTGGTAAGGTACATCCCAAAAGGGGCATTGTACTCAATTATGGGCCTGATGAGGGATGAGTAAAGAGGCACGATGACCTCCCCTGATCTAGATGTGAATCCCTTCATGATTAGGAGGGCTATATAAAATGTTTTTCTAACCACTTTGGCCACATGGTTTTCAAATGAGATTGCTATCAACTTGGGTCCCCAGGTCCCTAATTACTTCTTCCGTACTTAATGGATTACCACCTATGTGGTAATTTGTGGGAACTTTGTTTTTGCCAAAGGGGGTGATTATACACTTTTTGGTGTTTAGCTTGAGGCCATGGCTCTGGCACCAGTTGTCTGTTTCTATGAGGCCATTTTGTAGGATGCTTGTGTCGGCTGGAGTGTCGATTATGGCGCCTAGTTTGTAGTCATCTGCGAACTTGGTCAGCCACAGTCCTTCCATGTTGGCCTGTACCTCCGGGAAATATATACCGAACAAGAGAGGTCTCAGGACTGAGCCTTGTGGGATGCGACTTGCAACTGGTTTGGAGTCTGACATGGCTCCAGCAATTCTAACCATGTGGGTTCTGTCCTTGAGCCAGTTTGCAACCCATCTAGTGACATAGGGGTTTATATTTAAGCTGGTGAGCTTATTTATAATGCCCGAGTGGGGTATTGTATAGAAGGCTTTTGTGAGGTCCAGGTAGGCTGTGTGGACCACCTTCCCCTCATCAATGGCCTTGGTGACTGTTTCAAAGAAATCGACCAGGTTTAAGAGGCAGGATCTGCCCTTAACAAAGCCAAACTGGGTAGGATCCAGTGTCTGTAGGTCCTCAATATCTTTATTTATGAGGTCCATGATGATCCTTTCCATAGCTTTGCAGACCAAGCTAGTCAGGCTTATGGGTCAATAGTTTCCAGGATCCATTGAGGCACCACCTTTGTGGAGAGAGACCACTGTTGCTGTACGCCACTCTTTGGGTACATATCCTGTAGTAAGGCTGAGATTGAACAGTAGTTTTATGTTTGGGTTAAGCTCTTCTTGGAGTTCATGTAGGACGCAGCCCGGGACATCATCTGGTCCCATTGATGCTGTGTTTTTTGCTTTGGAGAGGGTGGCTCTTAACTGAGCATCTGAGATGTCAGGGGCAGCACTCTGCTGGGATAGATATTTGCCCTTTTGGTGGGGAGGGGGGGGGTTGTGCTGAACCTGTCAGCTAGGATGTTGGCAATGTCTGTGGGTTCGATGTATTTTTTGTCATTTTGGACCAATTCTGAGCATATCTGGGAATTCCCACCCAGGTTCCTAACATAACTAAAGAAAGCCTTGTGATTATCCTTAGTGTCCTGTGCAATTTCTCTCTCAAAGCTGGCCTTAGATGATATTATGACTGCCCGTAGTTTTTTGCTAATACTGATCAGAGATGCCTTCCCTTTTTGGGATTTTGCTCTATCATGTAGTAGCTTCCTCCTTCTATTGTATAGTTTGTTTATGGCTGGGGTCCACCAGACAGGACGCCTGCCTTTGGAGGATTGGGTCTTGGTTTTATTTGGGATTGCATGATCCATGCATTCCTGAAGGTGTTCATAGAATGCATTTATAAAGGATTCTGCGGTCTGGGCCATATTTTCCACAGGCCCGGGGGCTTTGAAGGATTCCACCTTGGTTTTGAGGCATGTGAAATTTGCTTTAGAGAAGTTTTTCACTGTGGTTTTCTGGGCAGGGGGTGGGGACGGGATGTGAATATCCAGTGAGATTAGTTTATGGTCTGATCTTACCAGTGAGGGATACACTTCTGGTCTGGAGCATAGAGCCCCCATGTTGGTGATGATCAGGTCCAGTATGTTTTCCCCTCTTGTGGGTGTGGTAACAAGTTGTTCCATAGCATTTGAGTTTATAAATTCTAGGAACCTTTGGGCTAGGGTGTTGGAGCTAGAGTAATGCTCCCAGTCTATGTTTGGGTAGTTGAAGTCACCCAGTATAATGGTGTTTGGAAAGACCTTCATATTTTCCAGTGTTCTCAGGAAGGCCGAGTGAGGTTCCTGGGTTTGGGAGGGTGGTCTGTAGCAGGCTATAAACTGGAAGGCAGTTTTGCCCACTGTTAGCTGCACATGGATAGTCTCTGATGCTTTGTGCTGTGCCACCAACCTGGAGGTGTGGGTATCTTTGACGAATATTGATACTCCCCTCCTTTTGTAGTTCAGTCCAAGTTTTGGGGCTGAAAAGCATGGTATGAGGTATAACCTGGTAGTGCTGGGGTGCTCTTAGGAGCCTTGAACCAGGTTTCTGTTACTGCACAGATATCGATGTTCTCCATGCTAAGGAGAGTTTCGAGTGCGTGCATCTTGAGATTTAGACTTCTGGCATTGAGTAGCATTACTCTTAGTTTCTTATCCCTTGTGATACCTATGGAGGTGGGTTTGTCTTTTGAGCCTTGCCTAAAAAAGGCACTATGGGGGTGGCAAGAGCCTTTGCCAATATCCAAAAGCCCAGGGGTGACAGGTGCAAGCCATCCCTAGCGAAGCATTGTGGCTTGTCGAGCATGTCATCCCAGGCTGACAGGCATTGGATCCCCTTTGAATGACACCAGTACTTTTATTTTTTATTTATTCATCATTTGTTGACCGGGAAATTCTGACTAGGTTCCACAGAGCCTGTTTTCAGCAGAGGCCAAGGGAGACATGCTCTTAAGCCAATTGTTGAAATTGATCATCTTGTCTTCATATTGTGGCATCATTCTTGGTGAGGGTAAGATGCTACTCAAGGTCAGGGTCATACCGGCCTGGGCTACATGCTTAGAGAGCTCCTCTATGTCTCTTTTCATGTAGTCCAGGGAGGTATGTCTCAGGTCATTCACACCAGCATGGACAATGACTGAGTCATATTTGTACTTGCCTTGGAGTGACCTGAGTGCTTGTGTTATGTGGCGGATCCTAGCGCCCGACAGGCATCTCACCGTGACCTCCTTGTTCAGCCTGGTGAGCGGGACATCAGTGTGCCTGACGATAGAGTCACCTATTACAAGTGTATCAGGTGTGTTGTTTAGCCTTAAGGGCTGTGACTGTTTGACACACTGGCTTTGTGAGCTATGTGTTGCACGTGTTTTGTTTTGGGGTAGCGGTTGCTTGGGTGTCTGCTTTGGAGGTCTCTGCTGCTTAGGCAGATTTTTATTTAGAGTCTCCGAGTATATTTTTGTGTGTTTATGTATTTGGTTTGCTGTCGTGGTAGGTGTATGTGAGACTGGAATTGTAGTGAGTGTGGTTTCCTTCTCCTCCTGACTGGTTACGCCAGTTCTGAGTTGAGAGAGCTTAGCTTCCAGTTTGGCTATATGGTTGCATCTCTCACATGTGTTGGAATTTGTTGGGAGGAGGAGAGGGTTGTCTGTGTACATGAGGCAGTTGTAACATTGCCTCAAGATTCCCATGTTCCCCAGCTGGACCGGAGAGGCGATTGACAACTGACCTTTGGACATGCTAGAATAGTATTGGGAATTCCTTTATAATTGAAAAAAAGGGCCAATGGGGAACAAGGTACTCAAGGGGAGTTTGTGAGGGTGTAGTGCTTTGAATTTTTTAGTGCTGACTTATATAATTGCTTTAGTGAGCAAGTGCCAGGCTTTAGAGTAGGAATAGGGTGTTTATTATGAGAATGCAAATGCTCTAACCATTGGTAGGGTTGCCACCTTTTCATATGGCCAGGATGGGATATATTCGGGACACACCAGGTTTTTCAGGGCAACACATACCCATGGTCAGTACAATAGATAGTAGTTTTGTTTTATGCCTAAATGTAAGCTTATTGTTGTAGCAGTTTAGCTGCTTCTTCTGTTTCGCTTACTTGCTTATTCTGTTTCTTGTAACATGTAGGTATGTTACATATGGAAATAACTATTGTATGTGACTATTACATAAGATGTGGAACATAATTATGTCCTATGATCGCAGGATATTTTACATTTATAATAGTTTTGATATGGACACAACTGCCCAGAGGGGGACTGTCCCTCACAATGTGGGACAGGTGATAACCCTGACCATTGGGCTAGACTTAGCTATTGGCAGCGTGCTAACAAGATATGTTTCTCTTCCACTTGATATAACTATTGACACTACAATAGAACATGGGCACGGGGTTTTAAATGTCATTTGTTCGAGGGATGGGGACTCAATATTCAGCTACCTGCATTTGTGTTTGCTTCTTATTTTTGTGTTGGCAAAACTGTCTTGCATGCTTTGCATATGTTTCAGTATCCACGGACACTGACATGTGAGATTACTATTAGAGGCAAGCTGTACTATTCAGCATTTTAGGTTGCACATAAACAGCAGACATGTCCACGCCTCCGTGCGACGCTTGGACACGCCCCATGCACTCGCGCACATTTCCTCTGCACGTGGATGTGACGGCAGTGCGCCTTCATTAATATGCACATGGAGCTACTGCGCCATCTCTACTCTGCATGGTCGGCACAAGCCTAATGCCATTCTTGCACTGAGCTTCATGAATCCCGGGGTATATGTCGGCTAAGTAACAGAATAAAGGAACACAACACAGCCGTTAGGATTAAAGACAGATCAAATGCTTTAGGTAAACACAGCATTACTTGTAGTGACGTTGAAAAGTGTCAGTTTTTTATACTGGAACAGATTCATGATTTCTTTGGGGATTCTGATAATCTCCTGTAACAATTAGAATTGAAATGACAGTTATATTTAAAAGCAGATTGTCACCTTGGTTTAAATTAATCTACTAACGTGAAATGTGCATTAAAGTGGCTGCAATAACTTTTTCACTGGGGTGATATTTTCTATCATTGACTATGCATTGACTTGTACTAATTAAGCCACCTTTTTAGGTCATATTACTTACACATGTTTAATATTAAGCATTCTGTTAAGCTTGCTCACAAGTTATTGGTTGATTACTAATTATTCATTAGAGTATTATTAATATTGTGACACAATTATTTATATTCATTCTGAGAAAGTTTCTACACAATAGATGGAATGAAAGCTTAAACTACAGAGACGGTTGCTGTTTATTCTTTTATTATTTTGAAGTTTTGAAGTTTTACTAGTATATTTGTTAGTTCATATTCATCAAGTCATTGGTTTATTAATAATATATATATATATATATATATATATATATATATATATATATATATATATATATATATATATATATATACATACATACAAGGGTCTACTTTACATGATCGAACTTTCAAATGTTCGAATTTCATATGGCCGAGACTACATGATCGAACATTTAAAAGTTCGAACATGTAAAAAAATAAATAAATAAATAAAAAAGCCACACATTTCTAGCACTTTGCCCTACACCTCCCGCTATTTAAATATACCAACTCCGAGATCAATCTACATTGCGGAAAAGGGAAATCTTCTCATTCCGTGCTATATGCAGGTCTCCATTCAGACCGTTCAAACTTTTAAAAGTTCCATTATATGGTTTCGGCCATATGGAAGACGATCTTTTAAAAGTTTGATGATCTGAAGTGAACACACATATATATTTTTTACTTTTACTTTCTTTTACTTTCTTTTACTGACTCAGTCAACAAAAACCGTAATAACAAAAAAAATCTTCTGCCCTCTTTCTTGATTTGTCAAAAGCCTTTGATATGGTCAATCACCAGCTACTTCTCCACATGCTAAAAACCTTACACCTCGATAATCCAGCTCTCAACTGGTTCCATGCTTATCTCTCTGGAAGGCAACAAGCTGTCCAGTGGCAAAATAAGCTCTCTCTCCTGTTACCGAATTCCATTGGAGTCCCCCAAGGCTCCATACTTGGTCCCCTTCTCTTTTCTGTGTTCATAAACAAACTTTACACAGTTATCCCCAACGCCACCTGCATCCAATACGCCGAGGACTCCACCCTTATTTGCTCTAATGTCTCACTCCCTGATTTACAAGTAGCAACCCAACACTGCTTTGCTATAGTTGAAAAATGGCTCTCAGAGTGTAAACTCATCCTAAATCCAAAAAAGACTAAGCTACTACTATTTTTTCCCACCTCAGCCCCTCCTCCAGTGCAACACTCTCTACAATCTAACTACAGTACCTTCTTCGTTAAATCTAATAATGGTACCATCATTGAGCCTGATACCAATACTAAATTATTAGGGGTCACTATTGATAACAAACTTAGATTTGATCTACATATCAGTCAAACAATAAAGACTGTAAATAAGAAACTCGGATTCTTGTATAGAATTAAAAACTTTCTAACCCCCAATGCCAAAATAACTATCGCTCGCACGCATCTTCTCTCCACCCTATTGTACGCCTCTCCTGTACTTTCTTTCCTCAACAAACGTGATATTAATAAACTCTCTGTCGCCTACAATCACATTGCCAGATTTGTAACAGGAGCTCCTTATAGAACTCATCACTGCCTCAACCTAAGGATACTCAACTGGTTAGAACTACCCAACCTTCTCAAACTGAACCAACTCACTGAAGCATTCAAAATTATCAAGGAACCTGATAAGACCCCTTCACTGAATAAACTACTGACCCCTTACTCCAATCTTAGCAGTCTTCGCTCCTCTAACAGACTACTGGTCCAAACCATCAAATCTAATAATATGGGAGGTGATGCTCTCTTTGCCAATTCTATAGGAAAAGTTTGGAATTCCCTCCCCAACAACCTAAGACTAACTACCTCCCTTTGTCAATTCAAAAAAAATCTCAATCAATTTTTTAAGACACATTGGCTATGTCCATGTGTTAATCCAGACTAGTTTCTCTTAGATACAAAACCAAAACCTACTCTACTTGAACAATCTTGGGCTTATTGCTTTTTTTCCTTTAACCAATTTGAAAATTAACTGACCATTAATCGTATTTTAGTTGGTTATATAGTAATCAGTTTCTTCACGGTCCTTCTGAACTCTATAACGGATCGAATCTTGTATTCTGAATATTGTAACATTATTGTATTTTGAGTTGGAATTAATCTATGTTGTTGCTAAAAATATCTAAACTAAGCTAAGCATAATATATGTGAATTTGTATCTTTTTCTCCTGTTCATTTATGTGTATGTAATTAACTTGTATTCTGTTCACTGTGGAGCTTTTCTCTCCAGGCCTCCGCTGAAAATGGACATGTATCCAGACGGACTATCCCGGTCAACAAATGTAAAATAAAATAAATAAAATAAATAAATAAATAAATAAATATATATATATATATATATATATATATATATATATATATATATATATATATATATATATATATATATATATATATATATATATATATATATATATATATATATATATATATATATATATAGATTCCCTATGTTAGACCAACAGCATGGAAGATCGACACAGCACGGAAGATTGACACTCAAAACACAGACGCCAGAAGAATGACAAAGCAGATGACTGACAAGTCATAATCCCGACAGCGAAAACACCGACAAGGGTTCTACAAACTGGTTTTAAATACCATTTTAAATCATTTGAAATTTAAGTGTATATTTTGTTTCCATCATCATACATATATAATTTTTTTTATTTTTTTCTGGTTCTCTTTTTTCCACTTTATTCAAAATGATGGTAATAACAATACTAACTAATTATACAATTATATAGGTTTTTAGGGTTCTTGTACACAAACCTGAAGAAGTCTAGAAGGACGAAAGCGATCTTTGTTAACAATAGGTTATGAAAATAGAAACTGATTTTTACATGCAAAATGTATATGTATATATTTATATATAATTTTTGATCGCAAAATGAACTAAGGTTGATATATTTCCAGCCATGTAGTATATTGCCTTGTATAAAATCACAGACTTAATAATTTGGTTAGATAAGATGTACCATTAAAGTACATTAGGGCTATATATTATTATGACAGCTACTAGGTAGGGCAGGACCAGCTCGAATGTCACACTGATGGGGGAAGGGATGTGAATTTAACATGTGTACCAATAACACTTTGTTTTACAGCACAATAAACCTCTCCCATGCCTGATAAAAAGTATATATATATATTTAGAAAGCTTGTGAGGAAATTATTATTCTATTTTTGTTTTACTTGGATCGCTTGTCTGTGTACTTAATAAAGGATTTTCGACTGGAAACAGACTGCCTGCCTTGCTTGGACTACTTTCGAATACTTAGTAATGTTGTAGAATTATATATTTTCTATTATTACTTTTTGATTTGATGAGTTTACATTCGCTACTTCTACTACTATTGTCTGATCTGATTAATACACAGTGATTAACTAGAAATATATGGATATGGACTGAAAATCTTCCACACAGAGAAGTTTCTTACACTGTTTTGTCCCTATGAAAAATACATACCTCTCAGATCTTTGCAACTACTGGAAGACATAAAACAATAAAACACTTACAAAACAATGCAGAAGGCACCCTAGTTCTAGACATCCCGTCTAGAACTAGGGTGCCTTCTGTGTTGCCTTGTAAAAGGCACCCTAGCTCTAGACATCCTGTCGCCTTGCTGCATTGAAACTAACATTTATAGTACAATCATAAAACAATTTAATTTCAACTGTTTTCCTGAAGTTCTGCAAATTAACCCTCTATGTTCTACCTTTCACTGTTAAAAATATATACATTCACACAACTACAATAGTGTATATAGATTTCTGTTCTAATCCAGCAGGGTACACTGTGGTCACACATCTAGGCTCAGTACTGTACAATCCCCGTTCAACACACTTCTATACCAGCAGTTTAATACACATGTAGCATACAGTTCTAATACATTTGTAAGACAAGCATATGAATCATGTTGATGTTCACAAATGACATATGATTATTTACAAAATTCCAGATAGCTGTCCTGGCAGTAGCTCCTTCTGTCACACTTCTTCCGTTAGGTTTAAAGGTGTTTCTGATGTCCATCAGCCAAGTGATTTTTTCCATGGGAAAAATTTGCTTAGGTGGCCATTTGCAGTTATGCTGTTTCAGAGTTTAGCTGTCAATGTTTGGCATTTTGACAAGCTAAACTTTTGTCGATATAATAGGGAAGCCTCTGACAGTGGTGCCTCACTGTCAGCCTGGTTACTACTACTCACCTCTGCCCTTGCAGTCACTCTGTTCATGGGAACATCAGTACCCACAGACAGCTGTGGCTCACCTTCAGTCTCACTGCTACACAGTAGTTCCCTCCCTGAAGTAACCACATCACCAGTCCTAGCTGCAAGCGCGTGGTCTGTCTAGGTCTCCCCCAGACTACCAGATCCACGTGCTTGTCTCAAAGCCTTACTGCATGTAACTGCATGCACACAAAGTACTGCATTATCAAAATCATTCCCTATCAAGACGTCTGCAGGGATATCCTCAAACACACCTACTTGCTTGCTTCCTTTTCCACCCTCCCAGTCAAGGTGAACCCTAGCCTAAGTTATTTGGAATGGGGTCCCTCCTAAAGCTCTGACTGGAGTAGACTGCCCAAGCAAGTATTCCTCATTTTTAACCATTGCAGGCTTCACAATGGTTAGGTCAGAGGCTGTGTCTGTCTTAGCAGCGGCTTATTTCCCATCCACTAAGATAGGATGTAACCTCTCATGGTAGTTTGGTACCCTTGTTGTCTGCAGACAACTTACTGCTGGCATTTTGTCATTCCCACTTACTGGCTCTCCCACCTTTTGTTCCCCACCTTGCCTCCATGAACATCTATATTCTACATGGCCCCACTGATTGCATTTAAAACATTTAACCCTTAGTTCTGGCCATATACCTGAACTAGTGGCTTCCCCTGCTACTGGCAGACTATGTTGGGGTGGTTTAGGCTACCAACCATGAGTTTTCTTAGACCCATGAGCAGCACTCGGTATCTCTTTGCTGTGCAGTATTGCCCTGCTTGCTAGGTATAGGTTCATAGGTTCATAGGTTCATACTAGGCTATCTGCCCTAGGGCATTTATAAGCCTAGCCAGAGTGTGTGTGGCTTTCACCACCCCTTAGGATGAGAATACTATACCCATTAGTTTGCTGTGCCTCTGTCCAGCAGTGATACAGAGATGATTCCCGGGGTAAACCTACGATCTCCCATCCACTCGTCAAGATTTCTCTTGAACAGAGTCAGTGAGGACCTGGACTGGGATTCTGTTCCATAGTGTAGGGAGTCTCTGGGTGATGAATCTGTCCCTCCAGCACATCCTATTTATATCCGTGTTGAGGTTTAAGTCTCTTGCTCTCGTGGCTCTGGTGGATTTGGATTTTTTGAGGTGGAGCATGTCCATTAATTCCAGGATGGACATGGCCTTGTATGTCAGGCATAGATCACCTCTGAGCAGACGGCATGCGACTGAATAGAGCTGGAGTTTCTTCAGTCGGGCAGCGTATGACATATGTTTGAGCCCCTTTATCCTTTTGGTGAGGAACTTTTGGGGTCTTTCCAACTGCTGCAGGTGTCGGGTAAGGTACATTCAGAATGGGGTGTTGTACTCAATCATTGGTCTGATAAGTGAAGAGTACAGGGGTACAATAACCTCTCCTGATCTGGATGTGAATCCCTTCATGATCAGGTGGGCAATGTAGAAGGTCTTCCTAACCACTTTGGCAATGTGAGTGTCAAAAGAGAGGTTACTGTCAACTTGGGTCCCCAGGTCCCTGATAACTTCTTCCGTGTTTAATGGATTACCACCTATGTGGTAATTAGGGGTTACCTTGTTTTTCCCAAAGGGTATGACTATACATTTTTTGGCATTTAGCTTAAGGCCATGGCTCTGGAACCAGTTATCCATTTCTATGAGACCTCTCTGGAGGATGTCTGTGTCTGATGGAGAGTCAATTATGGTGCCCAGTTTGCAGTCATCTGCAAATTTTGTCAGCCACAATCCCCCTATGTTTGTCTGCACTTCAGAAAAATAAATGCCGAACAAGAGGGGGCCCAGGACTGAGCCCTGTGGGACACCGCTCGTGACCGGCTTAGAGTCTGACATGGCACCAGCAACTCTAACCCTGTGGGTTCTTTCCTTGAGCCAGTTTGCAACCCATCTTGTGACATATGGGTTTACATCTAAGCTGGTGAGCTTTTCTATGATGCCCGAGTGGGGTATTGTGTTGAACGCTTTTGCTAGGTCAAGGTAGGCTGTGTGAACTGCCTTACCCTCATCAATGGCCTTAGTGACTGTTTCAAAAATGTCGACCAAGTTCAAGAGGCAGGATCTGCCCTTGACAAAGCCAAATTGGGTAGGATCCAGTGTCTGTAGGTCCCCAATGTCTTTATTTATGAGTTCCATTATGATCCTCTCCATAGCTTTGCAGACAAGGCTCGTCAAGCTTATGGGGCGGTAATTTCCAGGGTCCGTAGAAGCACCACCTTTGTGGAGTGGGACCACAGTTGCCGTACACCATTCTTTGGGTACATATCCTGTAGTAAGGCTAAGATTAAACAGCAGCCTTATGTGTGGGTTTAGTTCCTCATTGAGTTTGTGTAGCACACAGCCAGGGACACCGTCCGGTCCCATTGATGCTGTGTTTTTTTGCTTTAGAGAGAGCAGCTCTCACCTGGGCATCTGAGATGTTTGGGAGGCTAGACTCTGGTGGGATAGATATTTCTCCTTTTGGGCGGGAGGGAGGGGAGAAATTTGCACTGAACCTGTCTGCCAGTATGCTGGCAATGTCTGTGGGTTCAGTGATTTTTGTATCATTTTGGACTAATTCTGAGCATATCTGGGAGTTTCCACCCAGGTTTTTAACATAGTTAAAGAAGGCCTTATGATTGTCTTTTGTGTCTTTAGCGATTTTTCTCTCAAAGTTGGCCTTGGATGATTTTATGAGTGATCGTAGTTTTTTGCTAGTATTGATCAGAGTTGCCTTCCCTTTTAGGGATTTTGCTCTGTCATGTAGTAGCTTTCTCCTCTTGTTGTAGAGTTTGTTTATGGCTGTGGTCCACCAGACCGGGTGCCTGCCTTTGGTGGAAAGGGTCTTGATTTTAATAGGGATTGCTTGATCCATACATTCCTGGAGGTGCTCGTAGAAGGCATTTGTAAGGGTTTCAGCAGTGTGGGTTGTGGTTTCCACTGGCTCGGGGGCCTTGAAGGATACCACTCCAGTCTTAAGAAGTGTGAAGTTTGCTTTTGAGAAGCTCTTCACTGCAGTCTTTTTTGCTGGGGTTGGGGGCGGGATGTGGATCTCCAGTGAGATTAATTTATGGTCTGATCTCACCAATGAGGGATATACTTCCGGTGTGGAGCATTTTGTCCCCATGTTTGTGATGATCAGGTCTAGTATATTTTCTCCTCTTGTGGGAATGGTGACTAGTTGTTCCATAGCATTTGAGTTTATGAACTCCAGGAACCTTTGGGCTAGGGTGTTGGGGCTTGAGTAATGTTCCCAGTCTATGTTTGGGTAGTTGAAGTCACCCAATATGATGGTGTTTGGAGAGGCATTCATACTCTCCAGTGTCTTCAGGAAGGCTGTGTGGGTTTCCTGAGTTTGAGAGGGTGGTCTGTAGCATGCTACAAACTGTAGGGCAGTTTTACCTATGGTTAATTGCACCTGGATGGTCTCTGATGCTTTGTGCGTTGCCACTAACCTGGAGGTGTGGGTATCCTTTATGAATATGGATACTCCCCCTCCTTTGTGGTTCGGTCCGGATTTTGGGGCCGGAACGCATGATATGAGGTATAACCTGATAGTGCTGGGGTGCTCTTAGGAGCCTTGAACCAGGTTTCAGTCACAGCACAGACATCAATGTTTTCCATACTGAGGAGGGCTTCGAGGGCGTGCATCTTGAGGTTTAGACTTCTGGCATTGAGCAGTATTACCCTTAGTTTTTTCCATTTTGTTTTCTAGGCGGTAGGTTTATCATTTGAGCCTTGCCTAAAAAAGGCACTATGGGGGTGGCAAGAGCCTTTGCCAATATCCGGAAGCCCAGGGGTGACAGGTGCAAGCCGTCCCTTGCGAAGCAGCGTGGCTTGTCAAGCATGTCATCCCAGGCAGACAGACATTGGATCCCCTTAGAATGACACCAGTAATTAAGCCAATTATTAAAGCTGATCATTTTATCTCTGTATTGTGGCATCATTCTTGGTGAGGGTAGGATACTGCTCAGGGTCAGGGTCATACTGGCCTGGGATACATAATCTGAGAGCTCCTCTATGTCTCTTTTCATGTAGTCCAGAGAGGTACGTCTCAGGTCGTTCACACCGGCATGGACAATGACTGAGTCATACTTGTACTTGCTGTGGAGTGACCTGAGTGCTTGTGTTATGTGGCAGATTCTAGCGCCCAACAGGCAGCTTACTGTGATCTTTTCCTTGTTCCTTGTTCCTTGATAGGTCTCTCTTTTCCCCCAACTCATCTGCTGTGTTACATTCTCTATTCACTAACCAGACTCTCATGTCCTCAGGCAAAGTTCTAAGGGCTTGTTCCCTCACAAAAAGGTCTGCCAGCCCTTCAAAAGTGGTGACCTGACATCCACTCACCCACCTATGTAAATAAGTGCTCAGTTCAGCAACATATTCACACATACTTTCATCTGCCTTGTGTCTATGCTCATGAAACTTTTTTTCTCTGAGCTTCAGGTGTTAACTTAAACATTCTAAAAGACAATTTTAACAGTATTATAATTTAAGCAGTCAGTATCAGACAAGTTAGAAATAGCAGTTACAGCTTTACCATGGAGTAAGGGGGTCAGGAACCGTACCCAGAGTCCTTGGTCAACATCATACTGTTTGCAAACCCTCTCAAACATATGAATGAAACTATCAAAATTATCCCCCACTGTAAATTGTGGGAAAACATTTACTGACATTTTTGGCTTCTGGGGTTTGGTTCTTCCCTTCCCCATTACCTCCATGACCCTAGGCAAGAGTCAGCATCTCCTTTTCATGTTGCCTCTGTCTCTCATTGTCCTCATCTTCCAGACATCTCAGTCTCTTTGTTGCTTCTATTTCCAAATGTTTGGCCTCCAATTCAGGTCTCTTTATCTCCAGCTGGATTTTTAAGTCCTCTGTGGAAAGGTTGAACTGTCCATTTTCTGAGAGTTATACATCTCCAAGGCCAACCTGGATGTCCTCCTGATTGGTGGGTCTTGATAAGGACTCTGACCTGTGAGTGTAGATATGATGGAATATGAAATGGTGAGTCCTAAGGACACTGATCTGTAAGTAAGATATGACTGAATGTGAATGAAGATATGACAAGATGTGAGACTGTGGGACCTGAGAATTAATCTGTTCTCTAAGTACAGCTATGAGGGAATGTGAGTTTATCAGACCTGAGCAGAACTGTTTAAGTACAGTTGTGAGAGAATCTGAGATGAAGGATTCTTAGAAAGGCTCTGATCTGAAAATATAGTTGTGAAGGAATGTGAGATTTTTGGGACCTGAGAAGGACTCTGATCAGTAAGTACAGATGTGAGGGAATGTGAGATGGTGCATCCTCTGTAAGTAGAGATGTGAGAGAATGTGAGATGGTGGGTCCTCCAGAGAAAGGCTGTGATTCTGCTTCTACTGTACAATAACAAATGTGCTGTACCTTTAAGAAGAATTTCTAAGTCTCTATGTGCATATACATTCCCAGCAAGTCTATATTAGAAAGACGAAAGATGAAATAGGCGAATCCGATAAGATCAACACATAAACATCGATCTACGAAAATGCCAAAAGACACAATGCCAAATGGATTTTCCTGGTCAGCAGGGTAATTGTGGGGATGGAGAAATATGTCCTTTTCCCCACTGTATAGCGGTCTAGGAGTTGGTATATATAAGTAGGGGGTGTGAGGGGTGCAGGGGGGCTTGCCCCCCTGCAAAAACATTAATAAAAGTGTTTTGCATTGTGTTTGTTTACTTTGGGTTTACTTACATGTATGGTGCTGTTGCTTCCTGGAATCTGTTTGGCATTGTGCATTTCGGCGTTTCCATCATTCGCTCTTTTTGTAGATCAATGTTTATGTGTCGCTCTTCAAAGGTTCGCTTATTTTGGGTTTCGTGCTTATAATATAGACCCATTCCCAACATGTGTTATCTTCAGTGCTATTCTGAAGGTGCAGCCAGAGTGCTAACATCTATGTACATGATAGCTAGTTTGTTTATAAGTTAAAGTTACTTAACTTCGTTTACAATGTGTATATAATAAAGCTGCTTCAACAAGAACCCACAACGTTCGCCTATTTCTTCCTGACCTGGTGAGGAATATGGTGTCAGAACCAGGATAGTGAAGACTACTCTTCAGAGCCATGAGGTGCAGAGGTAATGATGAAGGCAAACTAAGTGAACTGAGAGGATAAAGGGCCAGAAACAAGCTAAAGGTAAAGAGAATACAAACAAAATATTTATTTATTAAAAGGGATAAAACGGAGCATTAAAAGGGCGCAAAACATATTATTAAACAAACAAATAGCACAGAAACATTTATTAAGCAAAAGGGAAGCATAAAAAAGCTAATTAAACAAAGTAAATGTTTGAAACAAGGTTATTTGATAAAACAAGTCTGTTTAAAGTAAAATGAGCATGTCTAGAGTTAAAGCGAGCACAAGCGAATGCAATGGGCATGGAAAGCAATTAAATGAGCAAAACGAATATAACAAAAGGGCACATTAAGAGATTAAATGAGCAAAACAAATATAACAAAAGGGCACATTAAGAGATTAAATGAGCAAAACGAATATAACAAAAGGGCACATTAAGAGATTAAATGAGCAAAACGAATATAACAAAAGGGCACACTAAGAGATTAAATGAGCAAAATGAATATAACAAAAGGGCACATTAAGAGATTAAATGAGCAAAATGAATATAACAAAAGGGCACATTAAGAGATTAAATGAGCAAAACGAATATAACAAAAGGGCACATTAAGAGATTAAATGAGCAAAACGAATATAACAAAAGGGCACATTAAGAGATTAAATGAGCAAAACGAATATAACAAAAGGGCACATTAAGAGATTAAATGAGCAAAATGAATATAACAAAAGGGCACATTAAGAGATTAAATGAGCAAAACGAATATAACAAAAGAGCACATTAAGAGATTAAATGAGCAAAACGAATATAACAAAAGGGCACATTAAGAGATTAAATGAGCAAAATGAATATAACAAAAGGGCACATTAAGAGATTAAATGAGCAAAACGAATATAACAAAAGGGCATATTAAGAGATTAAATGAGCAAAATGAATATAACAAAAGGGCACATTAAGAGATTAAATGAGCAAAATGAATATAACAAAAGGGCACATTAAGAGATTAAATGAGCAAAACGAATATAACAAAAGGGCACATTAAGAGATTAAATGAGCAAAATGAATATAACAAAGGGGCACATTAAGAGATTCTTCTTCTTCTTCTTCACATTGAATGGCAGTGGAGCCCAGCTGAGGATCGAACCGGAGAACCTCTTGCTGTGAGGCAGCAATGCTAACCACTACACCACCGTGGCCGCCCTGGCACATTAAAAGATTAAATGAGCAAAATGAATATAACAAAAGGGCACATTAAGAGATTAAATGAGCAAAACAAATATAACAGAAGGGGTGTTTTGGCATAAACAACTACTCTGGATTGATTAAAGCCTTGAATTGCATAACTAGAGTTATTTGAAGTATCTCAGAATGTGTAAAAGTGCTTACTGTGCGTGTTTATTACTGTGCATTCATTCCAAAGAGTTTGTTGTGTGCAAAGTGCTACTATTTCATGAAGTTCAGTCAAATACAGCCCTTTCGAGAAGTTTCTTGTGCATGGCTTTGTCTATTCATAGAGTGCTGCCATTACAGTGTTTCTTGCACTGTACAGAGTGTTTGAAAAAGTGCAGACATTATGGGAAATTTCAGTGCGCTATTTGCAAAGTACAGTTATTTCGAAGTGTTTCACACTCTGAGCTTATTCTGCCCAGTTCATTTACAAACTGTAATTACTTTGAAACAGTTTATTCGCAAATTGCAATTACTTCAAAATAGTTTATTCGTAAAGTACAGTTGTTTCAAAATGTTTCTAGCCCTCAGCTTCTATTGCCCAGTTTATTTACACTATGCAGTTAGTTATTCAAAAGGTTTCTTAAAATGATGATAAATGACTTTTACAGTCAAATAATTTCAAGACAGATGACTCATACAGTAAAATTATTTCAAAACAAGTGACTTTTACAGTAAAGTGATTTCAGAGTATTACAGTGCCCAGGAGATTTATTTTGTAAAGTTCAGTTATACAGGGGCCTGTCATGCTATAGCAAGTACTGGCATAGATTTCAAGCATGTGTGTGTACAAGTGTGTGTTCGTGCACATGTACAAAATTCTTCACTAAGATATGTTAATATGGCAGACAAATTTAACAAGCCACAACCACTTGTATTTGATCAGAATATTGCAGAGAATTGGAGAATATTTGAGCAAGTGTATGATATATTCATATAATCAGCGTATTCTGACAAAGATGCACACACTTGTTTGTTAAACCTAGCAGGGTCAGAGGCCATTGAAAGCGAGTGTTCATTTGTATATGCACCAGCAGTGCATGAAGGTGAAGGAAAAACTTGTCATATTGCTGTGCATGCAGCATAAAGTCAAAGCTCAGTTGGACAAAATGATCCAACAAGGTATAATTTGTCCAGTTACAGAACCTACCGAATGGATGTCGTCCATGGTAGCAGCTCACAAAAAAGGCACAGATGAAATCAGAATATGCATTGACCCAAGAGATTTGAACCAAGCATTGAAGAGACTGCATCATCTTATGTGTATGGTTGAAGTCGCAGCCCTGATACCGAATGCCACTGTTTTTTCTGTCTTAGATGCAAAGAGCTCATTTAGGCAAATGATACTTGTTCGCAAATAGTCACTACTGACTATGTTCAGTACCCCATTTGGAAGATATAGATTCCTCAGGATGCCATTTGGAATAAATTCTGCAAGTGAAGTCTTTCAGCGTGCAATAGAGCAATTTTTTCAGGTTATCTTTGTGCCATAATAGTAGGTAATTTATTGGTCGGAAGCAATGGTGAGGCAGAGCATGACAGAAATCTTAAGAGAGTTCTAGACAGAGCATGTGAAGTGAAGTTAAAGCTCATTTCTCTGTAGTGCAAATTCAGATTACCAGAAGTTACATATGTAGGTCATTTATTTACACGAATTGGCTTTAGATCAGATCTGTCTAAGCAAGCAGCAATTCTTGAAATGCCAGCACCAGACAACGTGCAAGATCTACAACATTTTCTTGGTATGGCCAACTATTTAGGAAAGTTTATACCAGACAACAGTGAATTGACAGCACCTTTGAGAGAGCTCACATGTAAAAATGTTACATGGTCATGGCTACAACAGCACCAGAAAGCATTTGAAGTTGTTAAGCAGAAAATTGCTACCCCACCAACATTAAGATACTATGATGTCAACAAACCAGTAACTCTTTCCTGTGATGCTTCAAAATTTGGTATAGGTGCAGTTGTTCTTTAAGAAGACAGGCCAGTAGCCTATGCATCTAGAACACTTACCCAGACTGAAATGCAGTATGCTCAAATTGAGAAGGAACTTTTGGCAATAGTGTTTGCATGTTCCAGGTCTCATGATTATATCTATGGTCAAGATATCCAGATTGAAATTGATCAACCTTTGGTTACTATTTTAAAGAAGCCTATGCATTCAGCTCCAGCAAGATTAAAAAGAATGATGCTCAAATTGCAAAAATACAACTTCAAAATGGTCTATACAAAAGGCATCTGGCCCAGATAGCCCAGAAATATAGGGTCTATATTAAATCAGCAAATGCCTAAAAAAGTGAATGCTGATTTATCGACCCCATGTAAGTGAAAGCTTACAATCCTGAACACTCGGAACAGTGATTTTTTTTCCCAGGGAAAAAATTCACTGTTCCACAAAAAAACAAAAATAAAAACTTCAAAACATTACATTAAGTGGGGGTGAAGCCTCCCACGCCCCCCTACTTAAATAGACCAACTCTGAGATTGTACTACAGTTATGAAAATGGCACAGTAATGGAGGCGGCCAAGCGATTTCTTCCCAAGGGAAATAAATTGCTTATATGCTGTTTTGCTATTTTGCTGTTTCTTGCTTTCAAGTTCGATCAAGACACATTCAAAGGATTGTATCTTTGATTATATAATAGGGACCCAAAATATAATGGAACAGCTTGACAAAGAGAATTTTGATTTTGATGTCATGAAAGTGCATAGTTTTTCTACCACAAGACTCAATGAGCTATGCGTTCATGCAATAACTGAACCAGTTTTGCAAAAGCTCAACCACTACAACAGTGCTGGATGGCCATCAAAGCAATCTAGTACACCACCTGCTGTGCAACCTTACTTTCCCTACAGAGATGAGTTGTTGATGGAAGATGGCATTATCTTCAAAGGTCCTAAAATGGCTGTTCCTGCTTCCTTACAACAAGAATATATCCAGATTTTACATCGTGGTCACCCAGGTTCTGAATCTACTAAGAGGAGGGTGAGAGGACTTGTGCTTTGGACATCTCTAGTGAAAGACATTGATAGAGTACTTACTTCTCATTCGGTGTGTAATAGTACTAGACCACATTTGCAAAAAGAGCCACTTCTGCTAAGTCAGATCCCTGAACTACCTTGGTCAATAGTAGCTACTGACATATTTCAGTGGAACAATCAACATTACTTAGTACTGGTAGAATCTTATTTGAATTAGTTTGAGATCACTCTACTACCTGATCTAACTTCTGCTACAGCCATTACTAAGTTGAAACATCATTTCTCAGTCCATGGCAGTCCACAGGAATTACTTCCTGACAATGGTACCCAATTTACCAGTCAATTGTTTCAGAAATTTGCAAGAGAATGGGACTTGGTTCATGTTACTAGTAGTCCAGAGTATCCGCAGTCCAATGGACTGGCTAAATGAATAGTGCAGAGTGTGAAGCAATGACTTGAGAAGTCAAAACCTGATAACACCGATTATTTTTAATTTATGCAGTCTCAGAAACATGGCCCATCATGATATACTTCACTCACCTGCTCAGAGACTTCTGTCCAGGCAAACCAGAACAATGTTGCCTATCAGTTCTAGTTTTTTGAGGCCTAAAGTTAAAAACAACAAAGCCATTAGAGCCCAGTTATTTAAGAAGCATTCTTTTCAAAAGTCCAGCTATGACAAATTGAGCAGATTTCTTCATCCATTGAAAGAAGGAGAGACAGTGAGGATATAAACAGCAAAAGGTTTCGACTGGATTAGTCAAGTAATGAGTATATGTGCAGAGCTGAGATCCTATTTTGTTAGGGCATGGAATACAGGGGAAATTGCAGACATCTTCTTCCTGTAGTAGAACCCACATCACAACAGTGTTGCTATGACAAAGACTCTAACTCTCAGAGCAATCCAGATGATATTCCTGTTCCTGAATGTGTCTTGACTCCTGATACTGTTCTGGCAAAAGATCTCAAGGTTCCTAAGATTGAAAAGTTGGTAGAGACAATTCCAGTTGCTAAACCAGATCCTAAATTTTATGTCACATGATATGTTCACATATCAAACCCCAGTGTGAAATACACAACAACTTAGACATAGATGGATATATGTACCTAGGTTTGCATAATTGCATGATGAAAAATATTCCTCTATAAATTGGATATTTATTAATTCCAGTGACATATCATTGCTGGAACCTCCTTGTGTTTTGACAGAGTGGTTTTCAAACAATCTGGAAATATACAGAGCTAAGTATATTTTTCTGGCACTTTAGAGTTGTGTATTGTTAATTTTTGCTTGACTAATTATTTATATAATTGCTGGCACTATTTGTCTGACTTCATAGTTGTGTGCTGTTATTTTTGCTTGACTATCTATATAGTTGCTGGCATTGTTTTTCTGATCTCTGCTGAAACTGGTTATTTTTCCCACCCACCCTGCCTGTTCTTGTTGTGCTAAATTTGGTGGCTTTTGCAGTTGCCCACCCCACTGTAAATTTAATCTGGGACACTCCTCCCAGTCCTATCTCTTTACCTCAGTCTACCTAATACAGAGATAATTTAGGAAGGCCAAGCTCCTTCTGCACTTGTTTTTAGTCATTTTTAATGTAATTGCATTTGGTTAAACTGTGTTTGGTCTAATATTGCTGCGCACTCAAGTGTGCTAGCTTGCACTACATTTTAATTGTTTTACTGCTGTTTTAGCTACTTTTCTGTAAAAAAATAATTCTAAGCTTGTTTCCCGCCTTTCCCAAAACTACTCTAGTCCAGATACAGATTTGCTGTATCCGGGACTGTCTGTAAGCTTCTGAGCCCCACCCCCAAGTTTTTCTGTGTTGGAGGGAAGCCTTCTAGCTAATCAGTGGGAGTGGTAAGCACTAGGTAGTCCATCTACCACAAGAGTGACTTCTGGCCCAGAATTTGTAGTTTAGTGGCCATTTGGGCAGTTTTTCCATCTCCTTCAACTTTCTGGTTTAAACATTCACATTTGCACTTGTTTCCCACCTTTCCTATAACTAGTCTAGTCCAGATACATATTTGCTGTATCCATGACTGTTTATAAGCTTCTGAGCCCCCAAAGCCTTCCTGTGTTGGAGGGAACCTTCTTAACCTTGAATTATCTTCTGCTCCTCCTTCCTCTCTCCTTGAACTTTACTAACAAAAAATTGCACTTTATTCATCTGCTTTTACTGTATTTGTGGTTTTTCCTACTTTATTGCTTTATTTTTCTTTTGCCTCTTCTTAAAAGTACTCAATTGTATTTATTCTGCTGCATTTATTACTGTTTGGTAGTAGCCTGATTAAATTGCAGCTGTTTTTCTAAGCCTTTTGGTTTAAGCACTTGGGCTTCAGACCAGTTGTTTTACATTAAGAAGGTTTGTGGTCTGCACTGTTGTGGCAGGACAGGTAGCTTACATCCATCTAAGTTGGGAATTGCTGACTGAAGGCTCAGTGTCTGCTATTCTAAAAGTGTATTAATTCTGGTTTAAGCACTTGGGCTTCAGGCCAGTTATTTTTCATTAAGAAGGTTTGTGGTCGGCACTCTTGTGGGAGGATAAGCTAGATTCTGCCCTTATGAGCTGGGAATTTCTGGTTAAAGGCTTATTGTGCCTGCATAGTTAAACTGTTTCTTTCTGAAATTGGTGCACCTTGTTTGCTGTAGCATAGACTAGATTCAGGCCTGCTTAATCTAGCTTTGTTAGTTTAACTTGAGCACTAATCCAGGACAACTTTTTTTGAAGAAGTTTCCCCTGCACCCTAGTGGCAGGAGTGTGCAGTTAGAACTTGTCTGGTTGAAGACTGCTGGAATAGGGCTCAGCTATGAGCTTTTTAGTGGTTAATTGGGTAATTTGTTTAGATCAGTTTGCTCGTTTTCTATTGTTATATATATAAAAAACAATTTGCACTTTATTCATCTGCTTTTACTGTATTTGTGTTTCTTCCTACTTTATTACTTTATTTTGCTTTTGTTGCCTGTTCTTAAAAGTACATAATTGCATTTATTCTGCTGCATTTATTACTGCTTGTTAGTAGCCTGATTAAATTTTAACTGTTATTCTAAGCCTTTGGTTTAAGCACTTGGGCTTCAGACCAGTTGTTTTACATTAAAAAGGTTTGTGGTCTGCACTGTTGTGGCAGGACAGGTAGCTTACATCCTTCTAAGTTGGAGTTGCTGATTGAAGGCTTAGTTCATAGGTAGGTACTAGGCTATCAGCCCAAGGGCCTACGTAAGCCTAGCCAACAAGGTTCCCAGGCTTATGCCACCCAAGAAAGTTATTTTCCTGTGCTACTGTCGAGCAGAGACACAGAAGTGATCCCCAGGGTGTATTCCTATTTCCCATCCACTCATCAAGATTTTTCTTGAAGAGTGCTAATGAAGAACTTTGCTTGACATAGATGGGTAGCCTGTTCCAGAGTATGGGAAGTCTCTGGGACAGGAATCTATCCCTCCATCATGTCCTGTTCATTGTGGTGACAAGGTTTAGGTCCCTAGAACATGTAGCTTGGAGAGATTGGGATTTCTTTAGGTGTAGCAAGTTCAACAGGTCTGGGTTTTACATAGCTTTATATGTTAGGCAGAGATCACTTCGGAGTAGGCGATATGCTACAGATTAAAGCTGGAGTTTTTTGAGGTGGTCAGTGTAGGGCATTTGTTTGAGGCCAGTAATCCTCTTTGTGAGGTACTTCTGTGGCCTTTCCAGCTGCAGCAGATGTCTTGTGAGGTACATTCCAAAAGGGGCATTGTACTCTATAATGGGTCTAATGAGTGTTGAGTAGAGGGGAACAATAACCTCTTTTATCCTGGATGAGAACCCTTTTATGATGAGGTGTGCCATATAGAAGGACTTCCTGACTACTGTGGTGATGTAACTATCAAAGGAGAGACTACTGTCCACCTGGGTCCCAAGGTCTCTTATCACACATTTGGTGTTAAGTAGATTGCTGCCTATGTGATAGTTCATGGGTACAGAGTTTTTACCAAAGGGGATGTCACTGCACTTGTTGGCATTGAGCTTAAGGCCATGACTCTGACACCAGGAATCTGTCTCAGCGAGGCCCTTCTGCAGGATGTCCACATCATTTGGGGACTTGACTATGGGTCCCAGGTTGCAGTCATCTGTGAACTTCATTAGCCAGAGGCCTTCTGTCTTAGCCTGTACTTCAAAGAAGTAGATACCAAACAGGAGAGGTCCCAGGATGGAACCCTGTGGTACTCCACTTGTCACTGCTTTGAGGTCAGATTTAGAGTCTGCAACTTTTACAGTGTGGGTTCTGTCAGTGAGCCAGTTGGCAACCCATCTTCTATCTGATGAATCTGGGCATCTTGAGGCAATGTAGAAATTGTCTCATGTATACAGACAGCCCTCTTTTCCTACCACCCAACAATACAACCTGTGAGAGATGCACTTATCTAGCGACAGCTTTAAATTTCCAAGACCAAAACCTTTATACTTGTACACCAATAGATTGGAATTCCAAAATCAGGGCCAGCAGTACTGTAAAAACTCTTACTTAAAATATTAAGCATCCTTCAGTCAACTATAATTAATGAAAGCTGGTTATTAAACCCTCGTTCTTTCAGCCAAGCAGTTTCACAGTGGTGCACCCAGTACAATTTTTCATGGCTGGCTGAAATCAAAGGGGGAGGTAATGAATGATGTGAACTATTAAATTTACAATTTGTAAGGCAGTCACTCAGAAAGAGCCGAGCTCAGCTATAAGATCCATGCTGGGTTTGTTTAATGTTAAAATGATCTCCAAGACGCACGTTCCCTTTTCTGGATGGTATTAGTCGCTGCAGAGAGCGCGGCCTGCCATTTCTAACAGAATAGCAACTATTCACCCAGACAGGGGACATTTTTTAAGTCTGGACTATAAATTGTACTATGGTGATAAATTCTGCATATTTCTTGGGTTGATATATTGCTTGGTATGCAAAACCACATTAGTTTAAGTGCAACTTGAATAATCCCATGCAATAAGAAGTATCAGTAGATTGCTCAAACGCATTTAATTTAAGCTGGTTCCTCAACAAATACATAACTCTGGTATTGTTATCACAGGCAGAGCGTAGATTACCTAGGTCGGATCATATAACATACCACAGAGCATCATTGCATACTTTCTACCCTTATAAATACCTACAGTTAGCGTAAGTAACATTCCTGGTTATGTTAATGATGGTCAGCAGTACATAAACAACAACTGTGTTTCACCGTGCTTTATGCTTCCAGAGTCAGATTTTATCACTTGTTGGAGCACAGTATGATGACACCAGTTTAGTAGAAAAAAAATTGAAAGTTGTAGCAGCTATTAATATCTGGTACCATTCGGCGACAGTTTTTTTGTCATAGAAAAGCACAATTTACGACATAAAAGCAAGGTTTGGATGGGGAAATAAAGGATTGAGGAGAGGTATGCTTTGATCTCATTAAACTTAGCACACAGTTTAAGTTTATTTATGACATTGAAAACAACAGTCGCGTTATTAAAGCTCAAGCAGTCCTCACTCATGTTTATTTTTCTGACAATGTAAATAGAGTCCGTTTATCCTTGCTACCATTATAAGATACAAGCAATCGAGCATAGGATTAAGTACACACGTTTATTTGGCTCATTTACCTGCCCAGATGTCCCATGAAATTATTTCACACCAAAACTGTCTATGAACAGCTGACATTATGTGTTCACCCCACAGCCATTTATCGGAGAGAGTGTGTGTAAGCCATTCATCGCTTCTTCTTTCGGCTTTTCCCGGTTAGGGGTCGCCACAGCGTATCACCTTTCCGCTCATGATTGGAAGTGGTGTTTTACGGTGTCGAGTTGCCAGCCCCGCGTCCAGCCTTGTACCGAAGGCGCATACACGCACGCACTCACGCCTGGGGCCATTTTCCCACGTGACCATAGGGAGGGCACGCAGACTCCGCACATAAGGCACCACAGACAAGAATTCAAACCAGAGAACCTCTTGCTATGAGGCAGCAACGCTAATCGCTGCACCACTCATTCATCACTGTGAGTCTTAAGTCCATGTATCTCGCCGCTCCTCATTGAAAGGATATGTCAGGCATTCAGTGGTAACATTTTTTGTTTGTTATTCTAGTTATGGTAACTAATACTTAATCACGTTAGTCAGCAACACTATTTTTAAGTATAATACATTGTTAACCATCCAGTGAGTTTCCCAGTTCAAGGTATTATTAAGTGTCCCACTCTTTCCCCGCGTTATGACAGATAGCGTCCCACACTTTGGAGATGGAAGCTTGGTGTATGTGTGTGTGTGTGTGTGTGTGTGTGTGTGTGTGTGTGTGTGTGTGTGAACTCGCACACATACAAACAGCTAAAAGGCACAGAAAGCCTTTTAAAGGTCCAGATCTCATCTGCAACTTCAAGAAACTGAAGTTGCGAATTAAAAAAGAAAGAAATGATCGCTTTGTACATGCCGGCTTAGGTGAACATCAAGTCAGAAACCACTTCTTAGGTGAATGCCAGGACATGCATATCCCAATTTAGGTGGGCACTCAAACTGACAATTTGCATCATTTATAACACTGCTGAAACAAATAAAACATAGTAAATCAGTTACATGCCACACATCCCTGCGTCCGCACTCCGCAGCTACTGTCACAAATTCTGGGACAAATAAAATAACGCACTCCTTTCTTTCCAGCGGATAAAAACATTAGCACTTCACGTTTTAACCATAAGGTCATAAACATCGAAACTGAGAAATGTCAGAAAGCCGAAGTCATGTGACACAAAGCGCAGCCCGGTCCCTTCCCCTCATGAGGACTAGCAGATACCTTTAAAATTATTAAACAACTGCAACATTTAAGATGGCTTTAAAAATTAAAACTTCAAGCTCTTTTATTTTACTTTCTTGTTTCTACTAACTACATTACATAGTAATATGCCAATACTCAAGCTTAGTCTTGTTTACATTAATGTCTAAATTACCATTTGCTCATTTAGTAACTTTTAAATTTACTGTAAGTTTAAAGTACTGACTCGCTTCTTTCCTAGGATGCACTTGCCCAAATTGATATCAACACAGATGGCATGAAAATGAAATGATTCATCTGAATGTACAGAATACACAACCAGAACAAGTCTGACCACTATAGCTTAGCTTACCTTTTACTGCTGTAAAATAAATGTTGAATGTAGTCAGTGTGTGTAAATAAATCCAACTTCTTCGCCGCAATCTCACTCCTTCCTTCACCGCAAATGAAAAAAAATGACCGAACGGTGTTTTGGCGCATGCGCATACCAGCTGAAAGACGCTGGCAAGAAAAAAAACGTGAAAAAAGTAATTTTGCGCATGCGCAGAATAGCTGAAGGACGCGGATGTGAAAACACACGGAAAAAAAAGTTAAATTTCAATTTAAGGGTCGCGGGCCACATGGAAGAGCTCTGGGGGCCGCATGCGGCCCGCGGGCCGCGGGTTGGACACTCTTGGTGTAGGGCATTTGTTTGAGGCCAGCAATCCTCTTTGTGAGGTACTTCTGTGGCCTTTCCAGCTGCAGCAGATGTCTTGTGAGGTACATTCCAAAAGGGGCATTGTACTCTATAATGGGTCTAATGAGTGTTGAGTAGAGGGGAACAATAACCTCTTTTATCCTGGATGAGAACCCTTTTATGATGAGGTGTGCCATATAGAAGGACTTCCTGACTACTGTGGTGATGTAACTATCAAAGGAGAGACTACTGTCCACCTGGGTCCCAAGGTCTCTTATCACACATTTGGTGTTAAGTAGATTGCTGCCTATGTGATAGTTCATGGGTACAGAGTTTTTACCAAAGGGGATGTCACTGCACTTGTTGGCATTGAGCTTAAGGCCATGACTCTGACACCAGGAATCTGTCTCAGCGAGGCCCTTCTGCAGGATGTCCACATCATTTGGGGACTTGACTATGGGTCCCAGGTTGCAGTCATCTGTGAACTTCATTAGCCAGAGGCCTTCTGTCTTAGCCTGTACTTCAAAGAAGTAGATACCAAACAGGAGAGGTCCCAGGATGGAACCCTGTGGTACTCCACTTGTCACTGCTTTGAGGTCAGATTTAGAGTCTGCAACTTTTACAGTGTGGGTTCTGTCAGTGAGCCAGTTGGCAACCCATCTTCTATCTGATGAATCTGGGCATCTTGAGGCAATGTAGAAATTGTCTCATGTATACAGACAGCCCTCTCCTCCTACCACCCAACAATACAACCTGTGAGAGATGCACTTATCTAGCCAAACTGGAGGTAAAGCTGTCTCCAACCAAGAATGAACTTGACAGTCATGAGGAGAAGGTAAACATTTGCACCACACCACACTCATCACATAATCTCACTAAATCTACACCACCAAAATCCACACATAGTAGCACAAAAACATTAGTGGAGGCTCTCAATAATAATCTGTCTAAGCAACAGAGACCTCCAAAGCAGAAACTCAAGCAACCTCCATCCCCAACACAACCCAAATGACACATAGCCCACAAACTCAGTGTGCCATGCAACCATAGCCCATAAGGCAAAACAACATTCCCAACACTCTATTCATAGGTGACTCTATAGTCAGGCACACTGATGTTCCACTCACCAGGTTAAACAAGGAGAAAGTTACTGTCAGCTGCCTGTTGGGTGCCAGGATCCACCACATAATGCATGCACTTAGGTCACTCCACAACAAGTACAAATATGACTCTGTCATTGTCCACATTGGTGTGAATCACCTGAGATGTACCTGCCTGGACTACATGAAAAGAAACATGGAGGAGCTCTCCGATCTTGTAGCCCAGGTAGGTATAACCCTAACCCTGAGTAGCATCCTGCCATCACCCAGAATGATACCACAGTACAAGGACAAAATGATTGACTTCAACAATTAGCTAAGCTTCTGGTGACATTCTAAGGGGATTCAGTATCTGTCTGCCTGGGATGACATGATCAACAGACCACGATGCTTTGCCAGAGATGGCCTGTACCTGTTGCCCTTGGGATTCCGGATACTGGACGAAAAAACACAAAAGAAACTGCTGAATACCAGCTGCAGAATGGAAAAAAGGCAGACTCCTCTAAGTTGAAGCAAGTAGCATGGCTCACAAGTACACAGGTGCAAAACCATATTTATTCAATAAACAATGGAAAGCCAGTAAGCGCTTTTGTCCCATACACAGAACTTTATCAGGCAATCTATGCAACAAAGAAACCCATTTTTAAAAACTATTGTATACATTGTCATCACTTCTAACCATACCCCCTTAAAGTTGTAAGCATAATAAAAATGTTAAAAAATATATGTAAAATAAATATATATCCATACAAAATCTTCATATAATAATTAAAACATTTTGTATATAAAAATAGGGTTAAATCATCTCCTAAGAGCTCTTAATTTCAAAAGGGAACTAAAAGAAATATTGTTATTTAAACCTGGCCAATTGCTAGAATCTAGTAGCAGCTGCCAGTATAATTCCCTTCTTTCAAGTAGGGTAGACCAAGAACCACCCCTAGTGTCTGTAATAATGTTCCCCAGGATTCATGAAGCTCGGTGCAAGGACAGCATTAGCCTTGCGCCGACTGTGTGGCATAGAGATGATGCAGCAGCACCACATGCATATTAATGAAGGTGTGCTGCTGCAATGGCCACATGCATCGGAAACGTGCGGGAGTGCAGGGGGCGTGCCTAAGCTCTGCACGGAGGCGTGAACATTTCGGCTGCATACACGCAACCTAAAATGCTGAATAGTACAGCCTGCCTCTAATAGTAATCACTCCTGTCAGTGTCCGTGGATGCTGAAATGTATGCAACACGTACAAGACAGTTTTGCAAACACCAAAATAAAAAATAAACATAAAGGCATGTAGCTGAATATTGAGTCCCCATCCCTCGAACAAATGACATTTAAAAGCCTGTTCCCATATTCCATTGTAGTGTCGATAGTTATACCAAGTGGAAGAAAAATGCAGCGTGTTAGCACGCTGCCAATTGCTAAGCCTAGCCCAATGGTTAGGGTTATCACCTGTCCCACATTGTGAGGGACAGTCCCCCTCTGGGCAGTTGTGTCCCTACCAAAACAATAAAAATGTTAAATGTCCTGCGATTGTAGGACATAATTATGTCCCATATTTTATGTAATAGTCCCATACAATACTTATTTCCATATGTAAAATACCTAAATATTACAAGAAACAGAATAAGCAACTAAACAAAGCAGAATAAGCAACTAAACTGCTACAACAATAAGCTTAAATTTAGGCATAAAACTAAAGTAATATCCTTTGTACTGACTGTGAGTATGTGCTGGCCTGCAAATCTGATGTGTGTCCTGAAAATGTCCCATTTTGGTCATATGAAAAGGTGGCAACCCTACCAATGGTCAGAGCATTCACTCAATATCTGCCCATTCACAGTCCAAGTTGTCCTTGTCAGGATGGCCCAAAGATGAACGGGTATTACCCATGTCTACTACCATGTCATGAAAGATAAGTATTTGTGTGTACCTATGTGCGTGAAGTACAACATGTGGAAGATCAAAAGTGCTAGGGTAGTCCTCACAACCATATTGGTACCAGAGATATGTAGTGTACGCAATGTGTCCTGTCAACTGTGCCATGGGCCATCAACCAGAGAAGGGATGGATGGTATGTGTGGAATATGGAGGTGGGGGGTGACGGGTAATGTAATAATTCACCAAGGGGAGACTATATTGGATGCACAATAGGTGAACTGGAGGTGTACGAGGGAGCAGTGGGTGAATCAGAAAGAAAACCAAAGAACAAACATTCACATCCGCAATAAAACCTGACAGGCCATACTGTAGAACACAATCCCACAAACATATGAACATTAAAATGTGTGATACACATGTATAGAAATATTATCTACAAATACCCACATAATGGTCTGACCTGAACCGAGCCATCCAACCCCAACACATCTGGATACATAATTGAATACCCATCATCCTCCACAGCACACCACTCCCCCCTGCTGAACGTCCACCAAAACCACCCATACACGGGCTGCTAGCTTGGCGCAGCCATATCTGCACATAGTGAGCCCTACCCACATCTTGTAGGCAGTTGCACCCTAGGCAGTCTCAGGCATGCAAACTAGGTATCCCATGCATGCATAACCCTACCACATTTTCAAATAGCCAGCTGAATGGGGTCCGTCATTTACAATTTTTGGACATCCCTCATGGGATAAGTGTATGTTCTCAAGATTAGACTTTGTGGCATAACATGATATCCACTCCCGTTGACATCCGGGCACTAGGGCTACCACCTGTCCCACTTTGCGAGGGACAGTCCCTCTTTGGCCAGTTGTGTCCTGAGACATTAGGAAAAACATATTTCCTATATTTAATGTAATAGTTGCATGAAACAGTTATTCTGTTTCTGAAACACCTAAATGTTATAAGTAACAGAATAAGCAACTAAAGTACTACAAGAATAAGCATTTATGTAGGCAAAACAGTGAAGTTCTGTCTTATGTATTGGCTGTGGGAATGTTTTGCCTTGTAAACTCAAAATATGTCCCACTGTGTGCATTAGAAAAGGTGGCAACCCTAACGGACACAACTCAGAGTAACAGTACCTGACCACAATGCTGCTCAGTCTCCAGCCGGTCCTGCAGAACCTGCGACCCATTATTAAACACCTGACCATGATGCACGTCTCCCCATGTGCATTATTGGGAATAAATACCTATCACATGTTCCCATGAAGCTTCCCCATCCGGCAATCGGAAATAGGATGATTATGCACAACAGTAACTTGTGGTCATTTAACAGTATGGGAAATGTAAAAATGCATGTAGGTGTATATGCATGTGACTACACAGACAGACAGACAGATATATATACATATATATCCATGAAGAAGGAACATGGACACAATACAGCAGCCCTAACGAATGTGAAGGGAAACAGCAGCAGAACCCCCCCTCATAGTATGTAGTGCTGTCATATCAATCCACCCAGAGGTGAGCAAACCTCCTGCATTCCAAACCACAGGTAGGATGCTAATAGTGGAACTAACTGTGTGCACGTGATAAGTCTGACTTTTAAACAGGGACACAGCAGTCCCAGTCACCATTCAGATGAGCCAAACCAACAAACTTAATGAAAACCCAGACCATTATATGACTGTATTTCCCAGGTCTATATGGTTGGGACAACTGAATACACTTGGAGTGAGTCAACATGTAGGACAGGCCCAGAGTATTAGGGAATGGCGCATGTGTAGTGGTGCAGTTTTCCTAACTGGAGAATGGATGCCTGTTGTGTCAGTGATG
>NC_056741.1:75975759-76070759 GCF_019279795.1 Protopterus annectens
ATGTTTCTGTAGGTGAGTGTGGGATGTAGGGGAAGGAGTGTAGGTATGGCCATGGAGGATAGGTAGGGTAGGATCACAGACAAGACAGCATACAGGGTTGGTATATGACACATGGGGGGATACACCCCAGATGGGGATGGGTGTTTGATATTCACAAGACCATGGGAACAGTGGGACGGAGGTCCCCAGCCATGGGCAGCCACCACTGCACCTAAACAGCTGCAAAGGAGACAGTGCTGGGGGCTGTCCAGGAGGGGCAGCATCACCCTGTAAATGTGGCACTCTGCCCTTGAGCTTGTGTATCTGGCTTCGGAATCCCTTAATGAGCCCCCAACACAACACGTCCGGTACTGCACGACAGCAGACCTGTACCTGTCTGGTCCTGCTCCCAAGGGGGACATGCTCCATCATAAGTGGTGGTACCACCAGAAGGTGGTGTAGAGCCAACAGAGGCTGATGTCCAAGGTTGGGCCCCAGATGTGCTAGTGCCCGGTGCCATGGTCAGCTGAAGTGGGACAGGAGGTTCTGCTGGGACCTCCCAATGCATTCAGCCTATGGTGTTGCAGTTTAAACCCACATATGGCTTAGTGATAGACACCAGTATACAGGATTACCTACAACAGTATGCATAGATACCACCATCAACCCAACACAACAGATGGTATACACTTGCAGAGGGAGCACAACACATGCATATATATACTGCATGCCATCTGTACAATGTGTAGTAGACGTGTGACCGCAGCTATGAACAGATCCCCATTATTGACTTGTCACGTCTGTCATACCATGGTTTCATGTGACATGTCCAGTCAGGGATGCGATGGTAGTAACACATCCCTGTCATCATGTACATAGCAGATGCAGGTGTGTAGGAACTGCTTTTATACATAATAGATATGTGAGTGAGGGTTTCTTCCCTATTTGAACACCTATCCTTTAGTGGACTAATACTATGGTAATTGCAGGCTGATTCATTAAGGCACTGTTAAGTGGTTCCTATATAGCATGCAGGTGATGTTAGTCCTTGAATCCTTTCGGCAATACATCAGAAAGTAATAAAGTGTTGCTACATGAAAGCTGTGTATTTCTGTCATAGGTATTTGCAGTCACTGAAGTTGTGTTGGTGACTGACCCTCTTTGGCTAGGGTTGCCATCTTTTCATATGGCCATAGTGGGACATTTTCGGGACACACAACAGAATTTACAGGCCGACACAAACCTACGGTCAGTACAAGGGATATAACTTTCCTTTCTTGCCTAAATATAAGCTTATTCTTGCTTATCCTGTTTCTTGTAACATGTAGGCATTTTAGATACAGAAAGAACTATTGTATGCAACTATTACATATGGGACATAATTATGTCCTACAGTCCCAGGACATTTGCCACGTTTAATATATTTGGTCAGGACACAACTGCCCAAAGACAGACTGTCCCTTGCAAAGTAGAACAGGTGGTAATACTATCATTGGCTTATGTCCATAGCACATATTTGTAATAGTGTATAGGCATATACTCTCCATATCCTTTGTTCATAAAGGTTGATCGTGGCGGAATGTGTGATTGCTATGGTCCATGTTATACTCATATATGAACACTTCAACCGCTGTATACGGGATACCTATGGAATCCCAAAATCACACAATTCTGATGCCCACAGTACCGGGTCCAGACTCCCATACCCCACATTACTGACAGTGACAGTAACTTGCGAAACTAACACGAACATGGAACACACACACGCACATACAGACACACTACTACCCAACACAGCCAAACAAACCATCCTATACTACGTATGAGCAGGTGGGCAAGCCCCCCTACACCCCCCATTTGGGTGGCTGCACTCCCCACACCCCCCTACTTTAATATTCTACCTCCTAGATCACACAAACAGATGCACAAAGCAAACCCACACCCACACATTACAGTCCCCCAGGAACACACACCACACTCAGAACACACACTTAAACACACTACAGCCCTCAGAAATACACTTACACACAATAACCTATCTGAACTGCAACACCAAAAGCACTGACTAACTGTCCCTTAACATCATGTTTTTAAACCTCGTGCTTCTGGTGTTTCGGTACTGTGTTCTTTTGGACTTTAAGCCTCGTGATTACGCACGTCAGTATGTTAAGCAGTCAGTATGTGGTAGGTATCCCATTTATACGTATGCTGTTAACCTATCTATATATCTACATATATATGTATATCCCCATATATCGACATATCTCTCTCTCTCTATATATATATATATATATATATGTTGATGTATATATATATATATATATATAGAGAGAGAGAGAGAGAGAGAGAGCATTTTCACACATTCCTACCTTTTTTATTTTATCCTGTCAGTATACACAGCTGCCATTGGTATATCTCTGGTAGCTTAGTGATATGTTATTGTGAAGCTTGTGTACATGGTTGCATGTTCTAATCCTAGCAGTGGTAATCTTACCTCTCAGAGCAGACACTGGTAGTGCAAGGGTGATTAACGCACATTTCAGTGGTTGTGTGTTCCACATATTTATTATTCTGTGGAATACTATCTATATATGCAAGCTGTGTTTAAGGTATACTATGTAACATGTAAACATCTGAGAAGATTCCTGTCAGGGATACTCCCCATTATTTGGAACTACATCCCGGATTACATTATACAATACCCCTCACTAACACTCCAGGGAATCCTTGCAGAGTGGGTGGTGAACAGTGGATACACCCCAGGGATCCCGCAATTGGTTCTGCTCCGCAGATGGACAGTTAGTTAATCAATGGGGTGGCGACAGCAGACACTTTTTGCCTATGCTTATGAGTGGTCTCTGCAGTTGGGCATGTACCTACCTATGTATCTATGAACCTGTACATACAGTATGGACACATGCTGATAGCTTAATTTACTGTTCAGGTATTGACTTACCTTGTGCCAATGGCGGTTGTGTGTACAATAGTTGAGGGCTACCTATGTAGGATGCACACAGTAGACCACCTATACATGACAATTTACAGGTGGTCGTGTGTGTGTGCCATCCATGTTTGCTGTGTGTGCAGGTGGAGAAGGGTGTCAGTCCCTAGGTGCCTACACTGTCAGTGTGTGTGCTATACATTCCCTCTTTGCCAAGGCATGGGCATACTGGGCACGCCTCTGTCTGCCTACTGAGGCTAGCACAGGGTGTTCATGGCCTGAGTCCCTCTGTGCCTGTGGGCCCTTTGGCAATGGTGGTGGGCTGTGAGGACCTTCACCATTCTGTCCCTGCTGCAGCTGTTTCCACAGGATCATATTGTGTAGCATGGCACATACTATGAAGATGTGGGCACAAATGCCTGGAGAGTCCTGCAAGGCTACACCAAGTATGTCCAAGCAACGGAACCATGATTTCAGCATCCCAAATACGCACTCTACAATGATTCTGGTTTCTGCGTGTGCCTCATTATGGCGTTCTTGCATGGCTGTGTGTGCATTTCTGATAAGAGTCATTCTCCACGGTCCCAGTGCATAGCCAGCATACCTCACCAGGTGGTGATATGGGATGTTTCCCCGGCATACCTGATACAGCTGTGAGGCATGCCAGATGTGGGAGTCATAATAGCTTCCAGGGCTGCCAGCACACACATCCATGATAATGCCCTGGGCGTTGCACATGACCTGGCAGTTGATGGAGGGGTATCCCTTGCAGTTTATGTAGTGCCTACCCTGCACACTGGGTGGTGTCTTAATGTGTATGTGCATGCAGTCTATTGCACCCAGTACCTCCGGGTAGTCTACCACATGGTGGAAGAGACACATATTGCTGGCCAACTCCTCCTGCGTTTGGGGGAAGCATATGTGCTCATTGGCATGTGGTAACATGTGGTAACATGGCATTCAGGAACTGGTGGAACTGGTGGAGTACCCTGGATGCTGATGCCTGTGAGATCCCCATGATATCCCCAGTTGGCCTTTGGAAGGTACCTGTGGCTAGTATTCGCAAGCTTACACATACCTTTGTGTCCACTGGGATGGGTTCCCCTCTGTTACTTCTGGCTCTGAGGTGTGGCTGGCACAGCTCAACAAGTTGCTGTATGGTGTCCCTGTCCACCCTGTAATGCTCTACTATCTCCAGATCATGTAACCCCTGGTAGGTTACCCTGGGTCTGGGTCTAAACACTCTTCTCCTCATCTGGTGCCTGAGATGGTTGTCAGCATCATCCTCCACACCACCATCAGTCTCTAACACATGCTGGTGAATCAAAGCTATGGCAGCCCCTAACATGTACATATTAAAAGTTCCCCGTCTGTATACACCAATGGTGCAGAGTGTCTGGGAATACACAAGTGTGTGTGTGTGTGTGTGTGTGTGTGTGTGTGTGTGTGGGGGGGGCTTTCACACTTTATACTATTGTGCAATGGATGATGCTGGTGTAATTGGGTGTGTTTGTGCTATTCCAGCTGCAGGGTATCTTAATTATGGGTTTTACAGCAGGTACTGCTATTGTGGGGCCTTTGGTGTTGACTTACGCTTGGCTGCCATGATTCATCTATTGCCCTTTACTTCTATTTTCAACCCGATTCCCCTCCCATTGTCAGGCATGCATCCAGCTGCCGGCTTTCTTGTCTTGTACTTTGTGTTGGGAAATGTGTTATGTAGCTGATCTACTGCAAGCTTGCTTTGTTCTGCTGTGACAGTTCTCCTTTCTTTGCAGTATGGCACCTCCCCTTTCCTGTTCTGCAGGTAGCTGCTAGCAGCCTTGTTAGCTGTTGTCTATGGCCCACTGTGGGTTCCTATGTGTTAAGTACTCATTTGTACTCCAATTACCATGCTGCAGAATTTCCTTATTGTCTTCCCATAACCTTCCTGTTTCAGCTGTGGTGCGCGCCGCATACAGCCATTTACCAGGATTAGAGTGCATTTTCATCCACATTCATATGCACTTGTAGAGTTACCTTGTGTGCTCTCAGCTAAGCAAAGCTATGGCTACTTCCACACCCCTATCCTGCGGCTTTGCTTTGCAACAGGCAACCCGGATTAGCAATGCTCCAATGTGCTTACAGCTACGGTGGCGCACCTCTCACTTGATGTCATGTTTACCTCCAGGCCATTCCTCAGTTTTGTACCGCTATGCCATGTGGTACATCCTTACGCCGGCAGGGAGTTTGCAATTCAGTATTACTTGACTCATTTGTATGTCATTAACTACTAATTCCTAGTTACCATGCAAAACACTGTCACAGACCTTAGCAACCCTTGTGCCATGGTTGTGGTGTAGCATGCGTGCCATTGACTGTTATGGGGAATTCATGAATTGTGTTACATTGTAGTTTTATGACATCTAAATATATTTTCCTTGTGATCCCTATTACGCACTGATGCAATACGGTTTTATTTTGCGTTAGTGTGACCATGAAATTAAATGTTATTTTTTATCTGTTGTGCATGTTTTTTTATGCATGCCATTGGCTATATAGTTAGCCATTGGCATATATTAACATTATAATACATAAGTTTGGTCTGCTTTCATGGCTCCGATTTTATGTTTGAAAAAATGTAAACCTTTTTTTTTGTTTACATTTCTTCATGCTTACGCTACGCCTGCAGCACTTCATAAATCACTATATACCTTTATTTGCATGCTACACTGCTGCGCATGGGATAATTAGCATACATGCGCCGAGAGCTGTGCAGCTCTGGTGTACACTGGTAGTGCACATGGAAACAGCTCGTACCTGAATCGCTCGGTGGCCATATTTGGTGCTAGATTGAAGACGCTACTCCAGCGCCTGGCACAAGCTTCATGAATCCTGGGGGTTGTCTATAATAAAAAAACAAAAAGAGTGTTCTACATTCTCAGAAATATGCTTATATAATGCATTAGTCTCCTTACAAGTTTTTATTTCATATAAATGCTCATAGATACACTTTTCCAGCTTCCTATCTGTTTTACCAATGTAGAAACAACTACACTGGTTTCAAAGAGCACAATATATGACTCTTTCTGGGGAGAGAGGAGGTATGGCATGAGTGGGTCCTGGCAAGCAGTAAATGTTCATAAGACTCAATTAACATAAATTTCATTTGATTCCTATGACTTCTGCGATAATATTTACATCATTGTATGTAGATTGTTGCGAGTAACAAAGACAGTAAGAAGACAAATCAACTCCCTATCGAAATGTTGGCACTAGAAATGCCGAGTGCTGACACATGACCAAACATGTAGGAGAAGAGTGAATCCTGGGGGGGCAAACCCCCACACCCTGAACTTATACATAGTAATTATGAGATCACCTTACCTTGGAGAATAGGGAATTTTCCAGGAAATGGCCACGTCAGATTTAGTACATGTATATCCATTTCTTGGTAATTCCATCTCTGTGATTTGGGACTTGCTCCAGGTGAGCCCTGACATATCAAATGGTTGCAGTTAGAGCCACAGATATCTCCTTAGCTTCCATGACTGATAACTGAAATCAGTGGAACTGCAGATGTACAAGTGCAAATGGGCCTGTTATGTACATTTCAGGTTGTAGCATCTATGCTTTTCCCCCCCAAATCTGAGGTTGTGATATCTCAAAATATTCTCTCAACTCTGAGTTTGTGGTGTCTCTGAGTAATCTGAGCTTGTAGTGTCTGTTAGTATCCCCCCTCCCCCTACTCTAAGCCAGTGGCATCTTTGAGCATTCACCTACCCTGAGTTTGTGGTATTTCTGAGTATTCCCCCTACTGTGATTCTGAGCAATCTTAGAATTCTATATGTAAATTACAGAGGTGTGGAATACATATACAACTGAATGGTGTAAGAATGCATTTCAGCATTTAGAATTTTTCTGTGTAAATTGCAGTGGATTTTTGAATTCTGGGATTTGAAAATATTAGGTCTGACAGCTCAGACATGGAACCAGTAGACACAAACTATATTATACAGTATGCATGCATGCTTGCATGGTAAAAGCAGGACAGACATACCTCTCAAATGTCCCTCATTTTCAGGGATGTCCCTGACTTTGACTCACATTTTAGCTCTGTCCCTGTTAAACCCTCCTAAAACTAATAACTTTGGGGGGAAACGTGGTGAATTACAATTCATAAATAATTACAATAATTAGAATTATAGACTTCTTTTACTTCAGAAAATGTATTGAAATTCACTTTGTTTTTTCATAAATATCTCTCAAGTCAATAGCACTACTATTCTAAAAGTGCCCCTGATTGTCCTTGCTTATTTATGAGTTTGTCCCTGATTCTGTTGACATTTGTCCTTGATTGGTTGACAGGTATGGGGCAGAGAAAGGGAACGATAGGTGGGCTCTCATTCTCACTGGGCATAAATTATTTAAAGAACTTCTGTCAAGCTTATGGACTAAGAGCTAAGGACAACAAGGCAGATAGTTACTTACTGCAGAATGCAATTCTTGTTTTACACCAAACCTGATGATGGTGCTTTTAAAATGCAAACTGGCATCTGACAGAAACATTGTGCTATACACGTCCCACTCCAGAAGAAAATCTGGAATCAGACCTCCTCCCAGCTGGATCTGTATTCTCATTTTCTAGTTTAAAGGTCCAGTCTAATCACATGTGCAATAAAACAACAGATTAAAAATAAATAAAAAACACAGAAAAGTGAAAAACACCAACTGCAGAAGCATAAAATAAAAAAAATGAAAGGCTTGTTAGCCTAGGCGCTGGATGATTAATCATTTTTGGATTTTATGCTTCTGCAGTTGGTGTTTCCTCATTTTCTGTGTTTTTTTAATCACATGTGCACCTAGGATCTCCAGATTTTTCTTCTCCCACTATTCAGACTGTTTCCCTCCAAGAGTACTAATGAGAAACATCTGATTTGAATACCAGACTCTTCCCCTTTTATGTGAGATATACATACGAAACAGAGACTTAAAACTGCAGCACGTAGACTGCAATGATTACAAAAGAAGGTTTGTAACTGGAGTAGAAAGAGATGCTCAATGTGTCTGCCAAACTCCTGCCCTTTTATCTATAATATTATACCAAATACAGAATTAAAAATGTTTCGCATGCACTAAAATTATTATATTAAAAATATTTTGCTGGATACCTTGTAATAAGCAAGAAATATCAGATTCAAATAAAATCCTGACCTTTTATCTATTGTATATATACTAAATATCACATTAAGGATGTAGCATGTGGTAAATTATGTTAAACTTCTTTAATATGATACCTAGTAAAATATTAAGCATCCCTGGACACAGTTATCTCCTTCCTCAGTTGACTTGACACTTTCAATTTCACTTATATCTTTGATACTAGAACATGTGTTAGTACTATATCATGAGTTGCATGAAGCATGACTTATTGCTTCCACACATGCAGTCAGTGTACAACTGCTGTCACGCATGCATGTAGTCAGTGGGGTGTAATTTCAGAAGAATTACCCACATAATTAATTGTTGCAAGCTCTGAATAAGTACATTTTGGTACCAAGTTACCTACATTCTTTGTTTGTGCCTTAAACAACAGAGAGATGGTAATATATTCAATGTGTTTTTGCAAGAGACAAACCACCATATACTCTCCATCTAAAAGGCTACACCTCACACCCCCTAACCACCTCAGTGAAAAGACATAGTCTATTTAAAATAATTTTGACTCACTTGCAAGGTAGCATAATTTTACAGGTACAATGAAACAGTATGAGAACTTGCAGGGGGACTTGCTCCTGTAAAATCTCTTGCTCCTTGCCACCTATCTTACCATTAATTCACTGGAGGTTTCATTTGGTTGGTGCAGTGCAGTCACATGGTACTACTATTGTAATCACTGTGTTGTGTTATACTATCATTATATTTGTTCATGCTTAAAGCTGCATGAAAATTAATAGAGACAAGGGTTCTGAAATAATGATGTTTATAGTTCAGCTCATGAAGGAGCCCAGTGGCAAAATATTACAGATGTTATAATGATATAACAAACAAGAGTTGCTGTTTGGCTTATAGTTCAGAAACAGAGCAAAACATAGGTCATGATTACACACACACACGCACACACACACACTGTCCATAGTTCCTACCTGTTAAGTTATATCACATATGTATATCAACAAATAATTATCAGAAATAAATAGTTGTAATTCAGAGTTAATTTTATTAGTAATCAAGCCATTAGGTTGGAGCAGTAATTTGTAATCACATTGCCGATTGTAAAATAACATCAAAACAGACATTTCAAAAAAAGTGAAAATTACTGAAAGTCAAACTAATGAATTATGCCCCAAAATGCATAATATTCTCTGTTTTAGATAACCAACCCATTAAGTTAATAATGATTGCAGATCAAATGATCTCCCCTCCCTCAAGTTATCATTAGATTTATTGCATATAAAAAATATACTGGCTCACAGGACAGAAGCAGATTCCAAGAACACTTTTAATCTAGGATGTTGGGTAACAGTGAGAGCAGACATGTAAAATGTAAAAATACATGAATATACAGTAGCAGCTGTTGCAGCATGTGCACCAGTTACCCTAAATGGGCGACATTGTTTCATTTTCTGATACTGTTGCACTATTAATAAAAGTAAAAGTCTACCCATAGCAGTTCTGCAGAAAGATTTTTGCACGCTGATATCACTTCAGTTATTAAAACTAAAGGAAATATTAACAAATATGCAAATTAGATTACACATCTTAAATGATTTACGAATATTTTATCAGGAATAAAAAAGACTTAGCTAATCATATCCAAATTCTTGTTTTACACCAAACCTGATAATGGTGATTTTAAAATGTAAACTGACATCTGACAAAAACATTAAAGCTCATTATAGGTGCACTACCAAAAGATAGATAAGGTAACATATTTTAAAGATAAAGTGTCAGGTCTGCCTGCAGTGTTTTAAATGTTGATAAAACACCCCCTGCAAATCAGAATTAATCTAATGAAACAGCCGTTTGCCTGTTTAACTTTAAATCAGCTCAGGACTAAAAGTTTAATTTAATGCATATATCTATGTGTTTGTAACCTTTTGCAAGCTAGGCTACTGTGCCTGTTAAAGTGTTGCAATGAATAACGATCGTTTGCTAATAAAGATGCCAATAGCTCTAGGGATGTCTGTCAGCTTTAAGAGATTTTAGGCAGTTTCTCTAATGCAAATTCATAATCGATGGAAGTACCACCTTCACAGCGGTACTCCCCATATTCAATTTTAGTTGTACTTCCCCTAGTGATTGTTAATTCTACAGGAACAGTGAACGATTCTATCTTTTCCATTATGTATGTTATTTGCTTTGTATGTGGGGGGATAGTGCATGGCAAATTCACTTCAATTTTGTGCCTATTAGTAACAGACTCAGTTTTCCCTTTCTCAACAGTAAATGTATTTGAAACATTAAATGATGATTCAACACCTGCTGACGCTATGCCAGCATTTACATTTAATGAAAACTTAGCCCCTACAGAAATGCTAGTCTCATTTTTGAATGTGAATGTCTCTGTGGTACTGGTTTCATACTCTTTGGTTAAGGTGGTGGTGTAGGTTTTCTCAAAATCGGTTCTATTCACGCCAATAAGCTGATCGATCTTTTTGACAGATGTATTTCCCGTCTTCAGTTTGCCCCACTGCAGTACAGCTTTTATCACAGGTGCGCCTGCTTTCAGGGGATAGACGTGCGACACTTTGTCATGGAACCCACGAGTTCCATAATCTGGAGCTCTTTCTCCTGCCCTGGCCAGCCAAAACCAGCCTCTTCGATTCGGATGCTCATACAGTGCCCAGGCCCCTCGATGAACTATGTGAGAAGAGGCAATGTCATTAAAGTCCCCTTTAGTAAGATCAGCTTCTTCTTTGAACACTCTGCTTCTGCCTGCATAGTTTGGATGCTCATAAAGAGTGATCTCTGGGTGCTCCAGGTCCTCGGTGATTAACCTGAGGGCTGAAATTGAATCTTGGCAATCGATCCATGAATAGTTGCCTTCTTCAAACACCTGAACCCATCCGGTGAAATTAGGGTGTTCGTAACTGACCCAGGGCTGTCCTATTACCTTTAAAGACGATATGCAGTCATTGAAGTTCTCCAGTAACAGGTTGGGTACACTATCAGTAAATTCTCTGTGAAGCCCCTTGAAATCAGGATGCTCGTAAACAATGATCTTACTCATGGTGATCTGGTGATCTGGCTCTGCTGATGTCTGCAAGGACTGGATTGGAGACCCTGGAGATGCTCCTGCACAGCGCTTGCAGCGTTTATTTATACTGTCCGCGCGCAGCCTGTGCCCGCCTGCTGTGCGCTGATTGGTTACAATTATTAAAATTAGGGCGTGTTTGTTCTTAGAACGCAACCGCGCGAAGTGGGAGGTTCTCGGATCAGGCAGGTGGTGAGACAGGCTTTGAATTAGGGTAACCGCCTGCTACATCTGTGCAGGAAAGTGAGTACTGGGGCACTTTGCAACCTCCGAGAAAAAAGACAATTTAGGAAAGATTTTTGGTCCCAAATGTTTCCAAAAGTTATTTGTAACAGTTGCATAAATCAAACCGGATCCCGAATATAATAAGTAACGGAAACAGCACAACTTATGCAATAGTGAGTGCGCTTTCGTGTTTGGTTAGAGAATGAGCAAAGTGCCCACCGTTCTCCAGCGGGCATTAAAGCGCACTTAATGCCCGCTGACACACGAGTCCGCCGCTTCACGGCACGTATCAAGCTGCCATTATTTTACACGCCCTAAGCAGCGCTTCTGCTGTTTAGCAGCGTCTCCATGCTTTTCATTAGGTAAAGGTGGGCTTCTGATCTATGGTGTGTGTGTGTGTGTGTGTGTGTGGAGGGGGTGTATGCGTGTGTGCGTGCGTGTGTGTGTGGAGGGGGGTGTATGCGTGTGTGTGTTTTGTGTGTGATCTATGGTGATTGTGTGTGTGTGTTTTGTGTGTGTGTGGGGGTCGGTGTGTGTGTGTATGCGTGTGTGTGTGTGTGCGTGTGTATGTGTGTGTGGGGTGTATGCGTGTGTGTGTCTGTCTGTGTGTGTTCGTGTGCGCGCGTGTGTGTGTGATCTATGGTGATTGTCTGTGTGTATGGGTGTGTGTGTGTGGGGGGGGGGGTATGCATCTGTGTGTGTGTGTTTGTGTGTGAGACAGAGAGAGAAAGTGAAGAGTGAGAGCAATCCTTGGCAGGCGCCATACCTCACCCTCTTAGCACAAGAGATCTGGGCAAAGCCTGAAATAATTGGGGGACAGAGGCCCAAAAACAGGGACAGATTTTAAATGTAGCTCTTATAAACTTAAAAAGTTCCTAGAATAACAGGATTTGTCTTAGCATGCACTAAGGCTAGGAAGTTTGAAACCAAACGTATCTTATTATTTAATGACTTCAAACCTCAGATCATCCCAGTGACTTGCCAAAAACCCACAGATTTTATGAGGAACAGACCAACAACATGAGGCAAAAAGCTGGACATACTGCAAAAATCTGGATAGTTGAGAGGTATGCCGGCAGCATCACGTAAGAGCTTTGTGTACCTCTCGACCATAGCTCTTGGCTGAAGAAATCTGGACAAAGCCACAAACAGTGAGGAAACAAGGAGCTAAAAATAGGGACGGATTTTAAATATTGCTCTTATAAAATTAGAAAGTTGTTAAACTAACAGGGCTTTCCTTGGCATGTATCTTTCTGAAGCAGAGAAGGGAGGTTGGGTGAGAAAGATGACTACTGGCAGAAGCAGCAGTGTAAGAGGTTTACCCCAAAGGTACCAGGACATGCCTACAGGAACTATTACTGAAGCAGAGGATGTAGAGTTGGATTATAACCCAGTTACTAATGTTTCATGGACAGATAAAAACGTTAACCATTTTTTAATGAAGGTGAGCGAAAGAAGTAATCCTTTGCTACATGAAACGAACGTGTTAGAACATGATGAAATTACTGACATAGACTTCATAGCACTGAAAAGTGAATTGTTTTTATTAGAAAAAGATTTGTTGAGGTTAAAGGGAATACAATATGAGAAATACCATTTACAAATATGCATAACAGAAAATATTATACCAAATGGTTTAAGAAAACTGAAAATGCCAGCTCAAACCAATTGTGATCCTCTGCTCTTGAGTGCCTGGCAGAAATTGAATATACAGACTAGTCTGGGGTATTCAAAGCTGTTATTGGAGGCTGCTGAACAGGAGGAGTTGAAAATCATGCCTACCATTAAAAATAAATACCTAGACTTATGTAAAAAGTATGACTCTAATGTTCTCATGAAACCAATAACTGATGTCTTAGATAATGCGTCAGCTTTAGGCATAGATTGACTCAAATTAAATTAAAGAAGTTACAAAGGGATAGATCTGACTTCCTGAATGGACATGTGTTTATGTGCCCGAGAATTACAACCTTTGGAACCCGGAGAGGTAGTACTCCAGCTGCTGAAGTTGAATCTAGCAGCCTAATATCATCTAACACTGTTAAAACCAATGTTGAAAACTTTCTACAAGTTACAACCAATCAGAATGGTAATAATGCTCAAATAACATCTGAGGGGAGTGGTTCTGTGAAACAAACAGGCAAAGGAAAGCTTCCGAACCAACACCAACAGCACCAGCAGTCCAGTAGTCCTTAACGCAATTTTATTCTTTAAAACAGAAAAAGCGTTTTCGCTACTGTCCCGTAGCTTCATCAGAGGTAAATGCAATCAGTTAACACAATGAATGAAAAAGTCTTTTAACGAGCATTAACTCTGATTATAGGAAGTGACGAAATTTAAACCTTTACACTTTCCTCAAAACACCTTTTAACACAAGAAAGATCCACAATAATTACGTATCTAAACAGGTTACATTCATTAAAACATAACATCAATAAAAGTAATAAAAATATAAATATATAAGTAAATATATATCCAACAATAAATTTCTAACACACATTATCCTAACTATAAAATAAGCAACTTTTTATACACCAGGTCTACTGTATCATTATATAGTACTAATACAACTCATGTCGTGTCAGTGAGTACTGGTGTGCATGTCTACAAGAAAAACCTGGTGTGTATAAACTTTACATTTATCTAACGAAAATTAGACTCTATAGAAGAGAAATAGTATGGACTCATTTGCAAGGACTAAGAACCTCCTTATTTTAAAACGTCCTTATTCTAAAAAATAAATATATATATATAGAATTAAATCAATCCATAAATATATTTCCATAACGCGTATATGCTGTTTTTTTAAAAGAACAGCTATACACGAATCAAATTGAAATCTCTACCGTAAATAACTACGTAATTTTAATACTGGCATAATATTACAGTTCTCATTTAAACCGGGAGACTTGAACGCGTCAGAGTGAGTTGCCATTCAAGCTCCCGGTTTTCTAAAATGAGGGATGTTGGACCACCTCTGATGTCAACTGGAATATGGTCAATTCCCATAAATAAAAAAGTGTGTCCAGGATATGCGCCAGTATGTTTTGCTAGTGCATTTTCTTCTTTATTTTTTCTTATTGCGTAGGTGTGTTCATAAATTCTTTCACGGACCTTACGGTCCGTTTTACCTACGTAAAACGCTGTGCAACATTCGCAGAAAGCAATATATACCACTGAAGTAGTCTGACAATTAATTTTGTGATGAATTTTATATTTTTTGTTTCTAATCTTAAATGAATTGCCTACTTTTATATATTTACAATAGTTGCAAGCTTCACATTTGAATGTTCCTTTTTGTCTACTAAATAAGTCGCTTTTGACTTTCCTTTGTAGGATCTCTTTTAAATTACTTGCTCTTCTGTAAATTATATTAGGACGAGAACTATTACTGAAGCAGAGGATGTAGAGTTGGATTATAACCCAGTTAATAATGTTTCATGGACAGATAAAAACGTTAACCATTTTTTAATGAAGGTGAGCGAAAGAAGTAATCCTTTGCTACATGAAACGAACGTGTTAGAACATGATGAAATTACTGACATAGACTTCATAGCACTGAAAAGTGAATTGTTTTTATTAGAAAAAGATTTGTTGAGGTTAAAGAGAATACAATATGAGAAATACCATTTACAAATATGCATAGCAGAAAATATTATACCAAATGGTTTAAGAAAACTGAAAATGCCAGCTCAAACCAATTGTGATCCTCTGCTCTTGAGTGCCTGGCAGAAATTGAATATACAGACTAGTCTGGGGTATTCAAAGCTGTTATTGGAGGCTGCTGAACAGGAGGAGTTGAAAATCATGCCTACCATTAAAAATAAATACCTAGACTTATGTAAAAAGTATGACTCTAATGTTCTCATGAAACCAATAACTGATGTCTTAGATAATGCGTCAGCTTTTAGGCATAGATTGACTCAAATTAAATTAAAGAAGTTACAAAGGGATAGATCTGACTTCCTGAATGGACATGTGTTTATGTGCCCGAGAATTACAACCTTTGGAACCCGGAGAGGTAGTACTCCAGCTGCTGAAGTTGAATCTAGCAGCCTAATATCATCTAACACTGTTAAAACCAATGTTGAAAACTTTCTACAAGTTACAACCAATCAGAATGGTAATAATGCTCAAATAACATCTGAGGGGAGTGGTTCTGTGAAACAAACAGGCAAAGGAAAGCTTCCGAACCAACACCAACAGCACCAGCAGTCCAGTAGTCCTTAACGCAATTTTATTCTTTAAAACAGAAAAAGCGTTTTCGCTACTGTCCCGTAGCTTCATCAGAGGTAAATGCAATCAGTTAACACAATGAATGAAAAAGTCTTTTAACGAGCATTAACTCTGATTATAGGAAGTGACGAAATTTAAACCTTTACACTTTCCTCAAAACACCTTTTAACACAAGAAAGATCCACAATAATTACGTATCTAAACTGGTTACAGTCATTAAAACATAACATCAATAAAAGTAATAAAAATATAAATATATAAGTAAATATATATCCAACAATAAATTTCTAACACACATTATCCTAACTAAAAAATAAGCAACTTTTTATACACCAGGTCTACTGTATCATTATATAGTACTAATACAACTCATGTCGTGTCAGTGAGTACTGGTGTGCATGTCTACAAGAAAAACCTGGTGTGTATAAACTTTACATTTATCTAACGAAAATTAGACTCTATAGAAGAGAAATAGTATGGACTCATTTGCAAGGACTAAGAACCTCCTTATTTTAAAACATCCTTATTCTAAAAAATAAATATATATATATAGAATTAAATCAATCCATAAATATATTTCCATAACGCGTATATGCTGTTTTTTTAAAAGAACCGCTATACACGAATCAAATTGAAATCTCTACCGTAAATAACTACGTAATTTTAATACTGGCATAATATTACAGTTCTCATTTAAACCGGGAGACTTGAACGCGTCCAGAGTGAGTTGCCATTCAAGCTCCCGGTTTTCTAAAATGAGGGATGTTGGACCACCTCTGATGTCAACTGGAATATGGTCAATTCCCATAAATAAAAAAGTGTGTCCAGGATATGCGCCAGTATGTTTTGCTAGTGCATTTTCTTCTTTATTTTTTCTTATTGCGTAGGTGTGTTCATAAATTCTTTCACGGACCTTACGGTCCGTTTTACCTACGTAAAACGCTGTGCAACATTCGCAGAAAGCAATATATACCACTGAAGTAGTCTGACAATTAATTTTGTGATGAATTTTATATTTTTTGTTTCTAATCTTAAATGAATTGCCTACTTTTATATATTTACAATAGTTGCAAGCTTCACATTTGAATGTTCCTTTTTGTCTACTAAATAAGTCGCTTTTGACTTTCCTTTGTAGGATCTCTTTTAAATTACTTGCTCTTCTGTAAATTATATTAGGACGAGAACTATTACTGAAGCAGAGGATGTAGAGTTGGATTATAACCCAGTTAATAATGTTTCATGGACAGATAAAAACGTTAACCATTTTTTAATGAAGGTGAGCGAAAGAAGTAATCCTTTGCTACATGAAACAAACGTGTTAGAACATGATGAAATTACTGACATAGACTTCATAGCACTGAAAAGTGAATTGTTTTTATTAGAAAAAGATTTGTTGAGGTTAAAGAGAATACAATATGAGAAATACCATTTACAAATATGCATAGCAGAAAATATTATACCAAATGGTTTAAGAAAACTGAAAATGCCAGCTCAAACCAATTGTGATCCTCTGCTCTTGAGTGCCTGGCAGAAATTGAATATACAGACTAGTCTGGGGTATTCAAAGCTGTTATTGGAGGCTGCTGAACAGGAGGAGTTGAAAATCATGCCTACCATTAAAAATAAATACCTAGACTTATGTAAAAAGTATGACTCTAATGTTCTCATGAAACCAATAACTGATGTCTTAGATAATGCGTCAGCTTTTAGGCATAGATTGACTCAAATTAAATTAAAGAAGTTACAAAGGGATAGATCTGACTTCCTGAATGGACATGTGTTTATGTGCCCAAGAATTACAACCTTTGGAACCCGGAGAGGTAGTACTTCAGCTGCTGAAGTTGAATCTAGCAGCCTAATATCATCTAACACTGTTAAAACCAATGTTGAAAACTTTCTACAAGTTACAACCAATCAGAATGGTAATAATGCTCAAATAACATCTGATGGGGAGTGGTTCTGTAACCAAAGGGTTAACTCTGTGGCAACTGACAATGCAGTTGCCAGAAAAAGAATTATTACTACCAAGGCGCAAGTACACAACGGAACGAATGGAAGTGTACAAGTTGGCTTTGATGAAGAACTTCTTCCCACAATGCCTTTTTTAGGGGGTCCTCGACCAGCAAGTCTACAGTTTCCGCTACCGACCAGAAATCGATCGAACAGCAGAGGAAGAGGTCGACTGAACCAGTCTCAAACAAGAGGCAGAAGTGCAACCAGATACAAAAGGAAACAAACGGACAGCATGGTGAGTCCAAACACCATCAAAAAAGTGTTTCTAAACACCAAAAGTTAGTTATAAACTTATCTCAATATGTTTTGTCTGATAACGAACTTAAGGTCTTAGAAAAAGGACTGTCTTTTATTCCCACAATGGACTCTGATACCACGGAAGTGGTATTGGACATTAAGGTGTTTACCAGAAACTTGATGTTAAAAATTATGTTTGTCGGTGAGAATGTTAATAGTGAATTTGTATATAGGAAACCCAGTTGTTTCATACCCAACATGAATCCCCTGATTGCTGCATTTGAAAAAATATACATTGATGATGCTTATAGAACTTTTTATGAACAGGAAATGCTAAATGATAGGAAGAAATGGCATAACTTATCTAAAGATGAATGCATTGCCCTAAAAATTTAAGAATAAATCAGTCTATTATGATATGTCCTGCAGATAAAGGGGGACCTATAGTTGTCCTTGATAGGGATGACTATGATAAGAAGATGTTTCTTCTTTTAAAGGACAAAATTTTTTACAAACCAATTAACTTGGCGAAAGTAAATGGCATGATTGATTATGTTCATAAACAGCTAAAATTGATGGTTAGTATGAATATTTTAGATGAAAATTTGTTCCAATACTTTAACATTGTGAAAGCCACTATTCCCATGATACAAGGCCTATCTAAGATACATAAAAATAAAGATAATCCCCCAATGAGACCAATTGTGTCAGGTAGGAATTGGTGTACTGAAGCCATCTCCATTTACCTGGAAAAAAACCCTGAGAACTCTTATTAACAATTCAGTTTATATCCTAAAGGATACCGAACAGTTTGTTAGAGACCTTTATAAATTTTGTGAATGTACAGGAAGAAAGCAAGTATTATTTGTTACCTTTGATGTTGTCTCACTGTTTACTGTAATACCTAATGAGTATGGAATTAAAAGTGTGGCTGATTTGATGTATAAAAATGGGAATTATGACCACAATAAGATAGAGCTGATTTGTAGGTTATTGAAACTTGTATTGGAGAATAATGTATTTGTTTTTAAAGACAAGGTTTATTGGCAATGCCAAGGCATTGCCATGGGAACGTCTTGTGCGAATAGCTATGCTAATGCAGTAATGTTGGAATGGGAGAAGGATTTCTTAGAGAAAGGTGTATTTGAAAATGACATCTTGTTTTATCGCAGATTTGTAGATGACCTTTTTATGTTATGGGGGGGCTCTATAGAAAAACTGGAAAGGTTTGTCAATTATATTAATACATCAACAAACTTTCTTAAATTTACTTTGAATTATTCAGATAAAGCAATACGTTTTTTAGATGTCCTCATTATACAGGGAATGAGCGGTGGATTGAATATTAGGATGTTTAGGAAGGAATGTCATGTTAATAATCTTCTTAGAAGAGATAGTATGCATCCTCAGTTTATTTTTAAAAATGTAGCACAAAATCAAGTATATCAAGCCTCTAGGCTTAATGCCATGGAGAATGATTTTGTAACACAATTAGAGTCGAGGCAGATTTACAAACAGGGGCTATGATCAGAAACTAATTGACTCAAGTGTCAGTACAGTGAGGAACATGAGGCATAGCAGAGCCAAACTGTATTTTTCTAAACCGATAGAAGGCAGTGAAAAAAGACAAGTCATTAATGCACAACCGCTAAAGTTATGTTCTGGTTACTCCCAAAATATAAGATGTTATACAAACATCATTAATAAACACTGGAGTATTTTAACTTCAGATAGACAAGTAAGTAAATTGGTAGGCGCATTTCCAGAGTTCACCTTTAAGAATAAGAAGTCTTTAAAAAGGCAACTGCGTGGTCCTAGAGATTTAATATACAGAACAGTAATGCAGGAACCAAACCTTGCACTAAATGCCAATATTGTAAATATATAAACGTGGACAAGGATTTTTTTACATCCAGACTCAGGTGTTTTGCATAATTTTAAAGTTAGTGCTACGTGTGATTCCTCACATGTGGTTTATTTAGCTACCTGCAAAATTTGTAATAAATAAATTTTATGTGGGGAAACCGGACAGGTTGTTACAAGACAGAATCAGGGTGCATATATATCACATCAAAAAGGGGAGTTTATTTAATTCCTTAGCTAAGCATGTTAAAGAGACGAGTATGCAACATTATTTTGTCTTCAGGGTGATAGATAGAATGAGGGGTGGTGATGTGAGGGTAAGAATGGAAAATGTGGAAATAAAATGGATAGTTAAATTAATAGCAGATTATGGCCATGGCCTGAATGACCGTGTGCCATTAAAACCATTCATAAAAATAGAGTATTACATAGGTAGTTTGTAATTATATGATGTTCTTAAATTTATGCAACTTATGCATTTTTATATACAATGTAGAAGCTTTCATATTTTTAGATTCTTTATTTATATATATAGGCAGTAGAATTGTTTTTATGTGTATAGAGAATGGTTAAATATATGTTTTATAGTCATACATATTTTCAAGGATTGTTGTATAAGACATATACACCTTTAACTATAAGCAATTAAGAAATGACTAGTATAAATGCAGGTATGTTTTAGTTTTTGGGTACACCTGAAGAAGCCAGTTGGTGAAAGCGCTTGTGCAACCTGTTAATAAAAAATTTTTGGAAGAGACCTGGAGCCTTACCTCTACTTCATTTATATTATTTAATAATTTGCTGCGGTGGTGGTGCTGCGGTAGTGTTGTCGCCTCACAGTAAGATGCTGTCCTGTTCGATTCTCAGCTAGAGCGTCTTCTGTGTGGAGACATGCGTGAATGGGCATACCTTTGTTGAAGGTTGTGTGTCAGGGCCAGCAATTCAGCACGTAAAAATCTACTGCCAATCATTAGCAGACCGGAGTTCTGTTGTGGTGACCCCTAACCAGGAAAAGCCAAAAGACACAACAACAAGTAATTTGTCTCCAGTGACTGCAACCAAATGATTTAGGACTAAGGGAACAAAAATAACTACCTTGTTATTTTTAAATGTTATATTTTGTATGTAAAATGCTTCCTCCAATACCACTGATATATACTACAGCAAGTTTGAAACATTAAGCGGAGGACCTATTTTACATCAAAAATATACTAAAAAATATAGTAATAAAAATGTATATAGTGTAGAGGCTCAATGGCATACATTAACACACACCTTTTCAGGCATTATTGCTTGCTTGTTCGACTTGGTTGTTTTCTGACTGTCTATTGCTGATCTCTGCATGTGGTTTTGAATTAAAGTTTTTAATTTAAAGTTTAGTTACTTCTATTTTTAACTTTTTCTTATATTGCATTTTTTTTAATTTTTTTCTACCTTTGGAGTTTTAAGAGGTCTTGGCTAGGGTCAGTTAGAAAAGATTTCCTTTGCAGACAGTAAATAATATCCAGCTAATTAGTGGAAGGAGCTGAGAAATAACATTCCTAATTTTTTTAGAAATATTTGGAGGCAGCTTTATTCAGCTGCAGTGCCTGTTTGACTTGTTTGCTGTCCTCTGCCTGACTATTGCTGATCTCTGTCTGCATATGATTTTACCACCAACCCACCCAACTGTTGTTGTACTCTTAAACCTGGCAGCTTTTGAGTAGCCGCCCCTACTAGAAATCTGGTTTTGGACACTTCTCCCAGTTCCATCTCATTAGCTCATTTGAGTACAGAGAGATCAGTTGGGAAGGCCCACCCCTTAATCTCTTAAACTTGAATTATCTTTTGTTTCCTCCTTTGTCACTTACTTAAAAAAAATACTTTATTCAGGTGCTTTTACTGTATCTTTGCTTCTTCCTACTTTATTACTTTTTTGCTGCATGTTCTTAAAGTGTTCAGTTGCATTTATTCTGCTGCATTTTATTACTGCTTGTTAGTAGCCTGGTTAAATTGTAACTGTTATTCTAAACCTCTTAGTTTTGATTTAAGCACTTAGGCTTCTAACTAGTTATCTTATATAAGGAAGGTTTATGGCATGAGAAGTAGCTTATATCCTTTAAATTGGGATTTTCTGGTTGAAGGGCTATTGTGTCTGTAATTCTAAAAGTGTCTTAGTTCTGGTTTAAGCGCTTGAGCTTTAGGCCAGTTATTTTACATTAAGAAAGTTTGTGGTCTACACTGTTGTGGGAGGAGATGGTAGCCTCTGCCCTTCTGAGCTGTGAATAGCTGGTGAAGGCTTTGTTCTGATTTAAGCACTTGGGCTCCAAACCAGTTATTTTACATTATGAAGATTTGTAGTCTAAACTATTGTGGCAGGAGAGGGGAGCCTTCATCCTTCTGAGCTGGGAATTGCTGGTTGAAGGCTTAATGTGTCTGCTATTCTGAAAGTGTCTTAGTTCTGGTTTAAGGACTTGGACTCCAAACCAGTTATTTTACATTAGGAAGGTTTGTGGTCTACACTCTTGTGGGAAGAGAGGGCAGTCTCCACCCTTATGGGCTGGGACTTGATGGTGAAGGTTTATTGTGCATCTTACTCTGTGTCTTTGTCTGTTTAAGCACTTGGGTTCCAAACCAGTTATTTTAGATTAGGAAGGTTTGTGGTCTACACTCTTGTGGGAGGAGAGGGTAGTTCCCTCTTCTCAGCTGGGAACAGCTAGTAAAGGTTTATTGTGCCTCTTATTCTAAGTGTCTTTGTTTTGGTCTGTGGTCTGCACTCTTGTGGCATTACTGTCTAGACAGATTTTTAAGTACTAGAGCATCTAGTTTACTCAAAGATGAGTGTTGTTTATAAAGTTGCTTGTGTTTTTAACTTGCTCAATATTTAAGTTTTCCTCACTCATCCCTAGTTGATCAGTAGCCATGAATATGCACGTCCTGACTCTTTCTGTGGCCAGTCTGGTTGAGATGGGTATTCTGAGGCATTGTAGCAATTGTCTCATGTACAGTAACAGCCCACTTATTCTTAATAAAACATATACTGTATGTGAGAAGTGTAAATACACTTTAACATTGGAGGCAAAACTCTCTCATACAACCAAAACTAATCCTTTAGAGGTTGTCAGCGACACTTGCACTGTGCCTACTGCACAGGCTGAAGACCCTACACATAAAAATACTTATGCTGAGGCACTTAGAGGTAACCTTCCTAAAACACCAAGACCTCCTACACTGTATGAAGGGGTCCTCAGCCCTGAGCTTCTGAATACTCCATTAAAACATCACCCACATCTGCACATAGTAACACTGTACCCAATGCCTCTACTGCTAAACCCTTAAGGCAAACCAGCACACAGCCAAATTTCCTGGCCATTGGTGATTCTATACTGAGGCAAACTGATATCCTCCTCACCAGACTGAGTAAGAAAAGAGACACGGTTACCTGCCTTTCTGGGGCTAGGATCTGTCATGTCACACAGGTGCTCAGGTCACTTAACCATAGGTAGTCCATGTGGGTGTTAATGACTTGAAACGTACCTTCCTTGACTATATGAAGTGAGACATGATCGGGTTTGCTGAATATGTGTCTCAGGCAGGTATGAGCCTAGCACTAAGCAGCATACTACCTTCTTCAAGGATGATACCACTTTATCAGCATAAAATTATTGATTTCAGCAATTGGCTTAGTTTGTGATGTCATTCCAGGGAGGTACAATATTTGACAGCCTAGGATGTGATGTCATTCCAGGGAGGTACAATATTTGACACCCTAGGAGGACATGGTTGACTGACCACGCTGGATTGCCAGGGATGGTCTCTACTTATCCTCTCTAGGTTTTCAGATGTTGGCAAATACCTTTTCAACACCCACATTGCCTCTTTTAGGCAATGCCAAATTGATAAACTTTAACTAAACCTATGAAGGAATATCTGAAGGTGATACTGCTCAATGCTAGAAGTCTTAACTAGAAACATGACTCCCTGCAAGTCTTCCTCTCCCTGGAAAGTGTAGACATCTGTGTAGTAGCAGAGATGTGGTTTAAAGTTGTTGAGGGTACCCAGCAATGCAAGGTTATAATGCCTTTCCCACCTTTAGACCAGCTACTGCACAGGAGGGCACTAAAGGTGGAGGAGTGTCAGTCTGTATTAAGACTAATCTCACACCCAGACTAGTTAAAGTGTATGACCCACTGGAACACATACATGTGCAACTCACCATAAAAATGGTGTTGTTCCATATCCTTGCAACCTATAGGTCCCTGTCCATGGCCCAGGAAACCCATATTACCTATCTCAATGTACTAGAGTCACCCACCATTCAACCCAATATGATATTCATAGGGAATGTCAATTACCCCTCTTTAGATTGGGAATCCTACTCCACTTCTAATGCACAAGCCCATTGATTCCTAAATTTTGTTAATACCAACATCCTAGAACAGTTGGTCTATTCTCCTAACAGGGGTACAAACATCCATGACCTTGTACTCACAAACATGGGAAGACAGTATTCCTAACCTAATGTAATAACTCGTGCTCATCAGATCTGACCATAAGGCAGTCTTACTTTAAATAAAAATTAAATCCAGGGATCTAGCAAAACCAAAAACCTTTAGGAAGCATTCTATGGCTAACCTTTCTCTACTAAGCAACACCCTGGCTAAATTCCAAGCATCCCAAAACCCAGTAAACATTGCAGAATACACTGAGCTATTTACAAAATCTCTGTACAGCCATACTGATAGCTGTATAGAGCAAGCTGTGCCCACTTGTATTAATAATAAGACAAAACTCAAAAGACAAGCCACCCTGGTGGAATCACACTATCAATCAGTTATACAACAAAAGAAAAAATATTGGCTAAGTGTAGGAGGAACAAAGCCATACATACTAAAAGCCCCCTGACTAATCTAAACAGGCAGATAAGAGGTCCAATTAATATTTCAATGGCTAACTTTGAAAAAAAATAGCTTCTCAGGCAAAGGACAACCACAAAGCTTTCTACAGCTATGTCTGTAACCTCAAAGGAAATACATAACAATGTGCAGAATTATTGTAAATGGAATATAGTCAATGTCCGTATCCTGCATGTTTTCAGTATTATGATAGTCAGTATTTCAGGATTTTGGGAGTCAGGATTCTGAAGTGAATCCATATATATATATATATATATATATATATATATATATATATATATATAGTCTTCAGTATAAAGTATATTGCAGAGGTGAATAAAGAATGTTTTTTCAGGCAAATTATAAAACACACTGCAGAAAACAGAGTACAAATATAACGCATGCATCTGCTTGTCCCCATTTCCTCAGTATGTTTTCTAGAGTTTCGTGTTTGTCTAGTGCAATAGTTTCAACAAACATACATGTCAAAACTATACTACGAATTATTTTTTAAGACGTGAAAATGTTTATACATTTGCTTGTCTGTTGGATTTAGCAAATTATTTGCTGTTTTTTTTTCAAAACTGTCACTAACACAATTTATAATTTTGAAAAAGAAGCAATGCACATTTACTAAGGGGGTAGGGAAGTGGATGGAGCAAAGGGAAGGGCTTTTGTCAAATTTGTCCCCGTTACAAATGTGGCAGCCCTGGTTACAGCTTCCCTGGTTCCAAGTAAAGGAAACGGTCAGGATTGTACCTGTACAGCGCAAAAGAGACACCACATACACCTTTCACCAACTTTTCATGGAATGGCAGGTCAGATTATTGGTTTACTGCGGAGATCAACAGCCCAAAAGGTAAATAGAAATGCTGTTTGATTATTATTAATATTTGTTTCTTTATCTAACAAAGCATAGCTCCCAACTGAGTCAGGGACAAATCTCAACAGAATCAGGGACAAATCCAGAAATAATCAGGGACATTTTTTTATTATTAGGATTATAAACATGAGACTTTAACAGAACAAGAGAATATGAATTAACATACATTTTGTGAGGTAAAATAAATCTATGTCTAATTATTGTCATTATTTATTAATTGTAATTATTCCATTTTTTCTCCAAAAGTCACCAGTTTAGGAGTGAGTAAGAGGGACAGAGCTTAAATTTAAGTCGAAATTAGGAGCATCCATAAAAATCAAGGACAGGAGAGAGCCTTACAAACACAAGGTGCAGAGTTTGAGTCTCACAAGGGATAATTGGCTAGGCTTAAAATGGCTCACAAGGGCAGTTAACCTAGTGCTAATCTATGAACCTATGAACCTATGAACCTAAGAGGTATATAACAAAGTATATTGAATGCTGCTGAGGCTGTAACCTGCTCCTTAAGAAACAACAAAACAACCAGGCATATTGTGTAGCTATGCTGTTTTTAAAGTGTATCGGTCATGTTCTAAAGAAAATATATAAAAAGCCTTTGGAGTGAGAGATAACTTTTTTCCCATATACAATACCAAAATATACAGTTTTTAATGAAAAAGTGTGCTGTTTTTGCATTTTTTTTTTTTTTTGGCAAGGACAGACGCCCCCCAAATATTTTCTCAAAGCTGAAAATTCATAGGTTAATAGGAGGTTACTAGGCTAACAGCTCTAGAGCCCTTATAAGCCTAGCCATGTTGTACCAGAGTTACCATTAAAGTCTTAGCCATCTTATACCCAACTTACCCCAGATGACGTTGGCTAGATGGGCATTATTTTCAGAGTGAGTCTAAGGACAGCAGTGACTATCTCTGATCATAAGGCACATGGGCACCTCCTCTGGGATGAATTTATGGTCTCCCATCCAATTGTCCAGGTTTCACTTGAACATGGTCAGTGAAGAGTTCTGCTTCGCATGAATTGAGAGTCTATTCCAAAGGAGTGTTAATCTCTGGGAGACATATATCTCTCTCCAGCATGTTCTGTTGATGTCACAGGCTAGGTTAAGATTCCTGGAGCAAGTGACTCTTGTTCCATTTGATTTGTGGATGTGAAGTATTTCCATTAGAGCAGGGTCAAAGACTACCCTGTAGGCTAGGCACAAGTCACATCTCAGCAGCCTGTAAGATACAGAGTACAGTTACAGAGCTTTCTGTATATCCACATAAGACATGGTTTGGATGCCCTGAATTTTTCTTGTGAGAAACCTCTGTGCTCTCTCCAGCTGCTGCAGGTGTCTGGTGAGGTACCTGCAAAAGGGGACATTGTACTCTGTCAGTGGTCTAATGAGGGTAGAGTACAGTGGTGTTATAACATCCATAGACCTGGATGTGATGCCCTTATTTGTAAGATGCACAATATGGAAGGCTTTCCTTACCACTGTGAAGACATGGTGGTCAAAGTTTATCTTTCTATCAATCTGACTTCCCAAGTCTCGTACCACTGGGTTTGAGCTTAGGTGGGGGGTGCCATCAATGCTGTAATTAGCAGGGTTTTCCTTTTTGACAAAGGGGATAATAATGCACTTTTTTGCATTTAGTTTAGTCCGTGGCCTTGGTACCAGTTGTTTGCCTGAATTAGCCCCTTCTGTAATATGTTAACATTGCTGGGGGACTCAATGACTTCACCCGATTTGCAATCATCAGTGAACCTGGTAAGCTACCCACAGGCCATCTTCTTTGGCCTGAACTTCAGATGAGAATCTGAGCCTACAACACCTCACTTAATGAATAGACTACTGTACTGGCATGGTAAATGCATCAGAAGTAAACTTTTATGTTCTTAGAAAGCCAAGTTGTGAAATAGTTTTTGCGGAAGGAACACTGCATTTTGAAAATTAACACTTGGTTATGCAGCAGTGTGACCACAATGTGAATAAGAAGTGGTTACAATAAAAGAGTAAGTTGGGGATTGATTACTCTTAATGTTTTACAGCTGTATGTAAATAATTGTTCAGTACTTACAATGGCATCATATTTTGGGTGCAGTTATAGAGAAAAGGTGAGTAACCAGTGAAACAAATAAATCAAATAGCACATTATAATCTTAATGTTTTTGCAAAACCGCTTGCACCTTTATCATGAGTACAAAGGGAAATTAAATTAATTGTAAAAAAAGATGCTTTCAAACATGACCAATACACTTTTTTTTTTATTTGAAGCGAATGCTCCACTATCACTCATTGTTTTGGTTGTTGTCTGTGACTCACAATTCTCACTTGAAGACATGGAAGTTTCTTCCTACTTTTTATCTGAAAGTAGATATTTAGAGTCAAGTGTACAAAAAACACATTTCCTTTTCTCAGAATGTATATTCCTCACATAAATTGATCTGTAGACTACCACTTGGAAAATGTGAGATGGCTGTTTCTCACTTTCTGTGGCATATCCATGCTGTTCAGTTTCTCAATACATACAGTATTATTGGACAGAATGATAAATATGTGTTATATCTTAGAATCTTTACAATAAGTCAGTATTTGTCAAAGTGTATATTATATATTCTATATAGTTTAATATGTTTGTTAATCTTATGTGCAATTGTCAGGATTTATCAAATTATATATTATATATTCTTAAAGTATGCAGTCATTTAATATATACTTAAAACGTGCAATTACCAAAGAACCAATCTCAATCACAGTACTTTAGTAAGTTTTTATTTTTGTAACATTAAAATGTATTGTTTTCCCACTAGACCTCTGAATTATATATTGTATTTATGATCTCATCACATCTCTCCTTCACCTCTTAACATTCATCTGCAACGGTTTTATATGAACTCAAACTGCATACATTTATGTCAATTAAATTTTGGACTCCTCATCTTATGTTCTACCATCCATACCAGTTCTACACAGCTTCGTGTTCAAATCCTTTTAATGATGAATTAAAACAAGTGAAGTCAATACCAATTTTTTAAGGAGTTAATTTCAATAGCCCTTCAGCTAAACTAATTCTCCTTATATTTAAATGTATTTAGTGAACTGACATAGATTTAAATCCATAACAATTAATTTATTGTCCCTCATACAGTATCTCATTGTGTACTTCACTCTGTTTGACTTCTTTTCTGGCTGGATTTGCAACCATTGCAGAGTGCTGTAAACACACCTAACTGAGCTGGATTTGCGACCATTGCGGAGTGCTGTAAACACACCTAACTGAGCTGGATTTGCGACCATTGCAGAGTGCTGTAAACACACCTAACTGAGCTGGATTTGTGACCATTGCGGAGTGCTGTAAACACACCTAACTGAGCTGGATTTGTGACCATTGCAGAGTGCTGTAAACACACCTAACTGAGCTGGATTTCCGACCATTGCAGAGTGCTGTAAACACACCTAACTGAGCTGGATTTGCGACCATTGCAGAGTGCTGTAAACACACCTAACTGAGCTGGATTTGTGACCATTGCAGAGTGCTGTAAACACACCTAACTGAGCTGGATTTGTGACCATTGCAGAGTGCTGTAAACACACCTAACTGAGCTGGATTTGTGACCATTGCGGAGTGCTGTAAACACACCTAACTGAGCTGGATTTCCGACCATTGCAGAGTGCTGTAAACACACCTAACTGAGCTGGATTTCTGACCATTGCGGAGTGCTGTAAACACACCTAACTGAGCTGGATTTCCGACCATTGCAGAGTGCTGTAAACACACCTAACTGAGCTGGATTTGTGACCATTGCAGAGTGCTGTAAACACACCTAACTGAGCTGGATTTGTGACCATTGCAGAGTGCTGTAAACACACCTAACTGAGCTGGATTTGCGACCATTGCAGAGTGCTGTAAACACACCTAACTGAGCTGGATTTGTGACCATTGCAGAGTGCTGTAAACACACCTAACTGAGCTGGATTTGTGACTATTGCGGAGTGCTGTAAACACACCTAACTGAGCTGGATTTGTGACCATTGCGGAGTGCTGTAAACACACCTAACTGAGCTGGATTTGTGACCATTGCAGAGTGCTGTAAACACACCTAACTGAGCTGGATTTGTGACCATTACAGAGTGCTGTAAACACACCTAACTGAGCTGGATTTGTGACCATTGCGGAGTGCTGTAAACACACCTAACTGAGCTGGATTTCTGACCATTGCGGAGTGCTGTAAACACACCTAACTGAGCTGGATTTGTGACCATTGCAGAGTGCTGTAAACACACCTAACTGAGCTGGATTTGCGACCATTGCAGAGTGCTGTAAACACACCTAACTGAGCTGGATTTGTGACCATTGCGGAGTGCTGTAAACACACCTAACTGAGCTGGATTTCTGACCATTGCGGAGTGCTGTAAACATACCTAACTGAGCTGGATTTGTGACCATTGCAGAGTGCTGTAAACACACCTAACTGAGCTGGATTTGCGACCATTGCAGAGTGCTGTAAACACACCAAACTGAGCTGGATTTGCGACCATTGCAGAGTGCTGTAAACACACCAAACTGAGCTGGATTTGTGACCACAAGTGCCTTTTTAAATCTAAACACCAAACTCCTTTACAGGAACAGCACCAACTGGTAAAATTCAAAAAGTAGGATGTCCAGGTGTCAAACCAAAGTGCAGAAACAAAAACTTTTTATTTTCAGCTTCACCAGTAAAAGCGTTAAAAACATACAATAAATCCAAATATCTCGTCAAGCGCTTTCACCCGGGCCCTCCCAGGCTTTATCAAGACATTTAATTCATTACTAGGCAGATTCTTTTATATTATTTCTGCCCTACTTAATTGCTTGATTGATAATCAATTAGTTATAAATTACTCTGCATTTAAAGCAAAAGGATCCATTTTTGTACTAATACAAACTGATAGAGTTAATTCTTGTTGTATTTTTTATATATCATAACTCATCTTTTGTTCATATTAATATTCAAGGTATGTCTATTATTCAATGCATATCTAAAATTAAACCTTAAATAGTTGTATAATAATTATCTTTAAAAAATGCATATTAAAAACCATACATATTAAAAACCATATTAAACAGTATATATACAATGCCTTATGGCAATAGCAAATTCAATTGTTTTTAAGCTTCATAATCATTTCATTAACAATTGGCACATTAATCCGCATATGCAGAACAAAGAGTATACAGATACTTCATATTTTAATAACAGTAATACCCCGTCCCTTTTGCATATGTGATATGCCTTATTGTGTGTTTGCAAATTAGTTATGTTGCGAGCCGCTTTTGCCAAAAAATATGTGTATAAAATGTTTAAAATGTTTACAATATTTAAAATGTGTGTGTGTATGCACAAATAACATGGAGGAAGTATGTGTATGACTACCCCTTCTTCATTCTTTCTATCCTATTTATAAAAGTGGACATATTCATTTGCCACACTTCATCGCTGTGCTATGTCCAGCTATGGTTGTTAACATCTTAGTCCACCCTCTATTAACTGCCTCTAATATGGCCAGGGACCCACACTGTGTGTTTTGTCTTTGCTGTTAACCATTTTTTAATATTATAATAGTATAATAGTGATTTTGTAGTATATTACATTTTACTGTATTATAGCTTAGCTCTTCTAATTTTTAACAAGCTACCAATACTAATAGCTCCATTTAGACCTGGAGTTTTGGCCGCATCTAATCTTATCTGCCAAAGCAGTTCTTTGAACTCTAATGATGTTTCCCAGTCACCCCCTCTGGGGTTGATGTTTACCTGTTCTAAAACCATAAATTCTATTTTCATTCTTTCACATACTAAGGAGTGTTTATAGAAGGCATTTGTTTCTTTACTTTTACTAATATCGTAAAGGTGCTCGTATAATCGTTTTGCCAGTGTTCTCTCTGTTTTTCCAATGTAAAAACTTTGGCAATACTGACATAAACCAAGATATACTACTCCTTTAGCTTTGCAATTGAAGTACCCAGGAGATTTTATATATGTTTTCCTTGACTTCAAATAGAACCCTTTTTTATTCATAATATTGGGGCACTGCTTGCAACTATTGCATTTAAATGTCCCAATCTTTTGGGTCATTCCACCTTGCCCTACATCAGGGTTTGTTTCCAATAGTTCTTTCAAGTTTCTATTACGCCTTCTAATAAATTGTGGTTTACCCCCAAGCAGTTTTTTAAACTCCTCATTCATAGTAATTATAGGCCAGTATTTGTTAATCGCCCTTTCTACCGCTACACTTTCGTTGCAGTTTGTATGAACAAAAAGGCATTCATTCTCTTTTGATCCATTGTCCATTTTCTTACTTTCATATCTACGCTCTTCACCTAATAAAGGGAAGTAATTTTCTTTTCTTTGGCTTCTCACTTCTGCCGTTACTACCTCTATTAACTGTTTTGGGTAGCCTCTTTCTTGGAATAACTTCATTAAAAACAAACATTCGTCTTCAAACCAGGTTTCCTCACTGCATATTCTTGCTGCTCTAATTACCTGTCCTTTAATAATTCCTTTCCTTTGATATAAAGGATGGTTACTGTTGTAGTGCAGGAACATGTTGGAATAACTATCTTTTCGGTAAATCCTGGACATGAAACAATTGTTCTCTGTGCTTTTCCACAAATCCACGTCTAGGTATTGTAAATTGTCAGTTTTTATGTTACATGTGAATTTAAGAAAATTAGTACTATTATTAATGTATTCAATGAATTGCTCACATTCTTCCTTGCTGCCCTTCCAAAAAATGCATATATCATCCAAGTAACGTCGATAATGTGTTAGGTGTTCTACCCATTTTGTATTGAATATGTATTTAGACTCCCAATACCCTAACACAATGTTAGCATACGCAGAGGCACAAGGGGTCCCCATAGCTACTCCCCTTTTTTGCCTAAATAGTTCTCCACAAAAATATACAAAATTGTTACTCAAAATGATTTCCATAAATTCTACAAGTAGTGCTATTATCTTGCCACCTAGCTTAGAATTTTCGGCTAACATTTCATTGAACCATTCCAAGCCAATCTCATGCGGGATGCTCGGAAATAGTTCAACTACATCCACTGTGACCATATAATTGGTTTCATTAAAAAGTTCTTTCTTAACACTACGCAGAAATTCCCAGGAATCTTTACATAGAAATTTTAAAGTTGTTGTGTACTTTTTTAATATTACATCCACAAATTTTCCTAGTGGCTCAGTAATTCCCTTGGCACCAGCTACAATAGGTCTAAATATTAATGGTTGTAGCCCTTTGTGTACCTTGGGAATGCCGAAAATGATGGGGGTAACTGGTTTGGGGACCAACAGATAGTTGAACAACTGTTCATTTATTGCTCCTTGGTATAAATTGTCCTCTAGCTTGTACTTAATTTTGGCGTATGCAACATTTCTTTCGTTAATAGATACCTGGTTGTATTGCTCATTGTTGTGTAAATGTGAATGTAGGGCAGCTGTATAGTCATGCTGATACATTAATACTACGCCCCCCCCTTTGTCAGTTTTCATCACCCTGATACCTTCACTGTTTAGTTTCTTAATCAGTTGGTAAGATTCTTCAGAAAAGTTACTACTTTCTAAACTCTTTTCCGTGTTTACATTCCGAATTTCTATTTCTACTAATTCCTCGAATGTTTTAATAACTGGGTGAAGTGGGGGGTTCCACGTACTTTTCCTATACAGCTTGTTGTTATCTAGTACTTTACCTTTCAAATTCACTGCTAAATTCAGTCGCCTTGTATAAAGTTTCAAATCCAATATTGTTTTGGGTACATTGATGGTGCTATGTGGCACAAAGTGAAGTCCTTTGGTAAATACTTCAAAAAATAAACTGCTAACCTCACTTTCAGTATAGTTAAAAATAGAGAAATTGCCTTCCTTCACTACATTGCAACTTAAGTTACGTGTAACACCATTTTCAGGTGTTTCATAGTCTGCTTTGTCTATTATTACCTCCTTGGGGGATTCCATCTCCTGGTAAGTGCACTCCCTATTCTGTTCCTCTGTCTCCCCTGGCCATATTGAAAATCCTGTTGGCCTGCCCTTATCTGGTTAGGTAGTGAGTTCTGCTTTTGTGCCAATCTCTCACTTCTTCTTGGTCCCTGGTCATCTCCCCCTTCGTTAAAAACATTGTCATGTTCATTGTCTACATTGCCATTATGGTTCTGATCTTTTCCCCATCTACTTCTTCCATAAAACTTGTATGCTTGTCCTGTGCTATACTCGTGTAGGTCACGCTCCAACTTTTTTATTTTTCTATTAACAATCCTAACACAGTGATTATCAATCTCATTAAATGTGGTATCATAATCCTTTTTTACACTGCTAAACATTGTATCTTTCACAATATTATTATTCAATACATTAACTTCATCAAGTAAAAGTGAGGCTTTAACCTCATAATCCTTAATCATTAACCCCAACATTTCAAGTCCCGTTCTATTAAACAGGGCTATTAATTCTTCATATAATTCACTGCCAGGGGCAGCGTTGTTAGGAAATTTTACAATGCGTAGTCCCTTAGGGACTCTTTTCACATTCAAACATTCAGTAAGGTAATCTATTTCAAGCTTAGTTGATTTGTATGAGTACAATTTATTGTTAAATTCTTTGAGCTTTGTTTCCAAATTACTATTTGAAATTTCGCTAGTGTAAACAGTACCTTGACCAAAGGAAAACCCTTTGTTAGTCCATTTACTGAAATTGAAACCTCCGTCGGGACCAGCAGAAGTGGGATGAATATTTCCTCGTTTACTTCTTACTTGCTGTGCGGTTATACGCTCTGCGTTAATGTTAGTGTCCATCTCGACATTTTCCACAGTTCCGTTAGTTGGTTTTAAAGAGATTGAGCCACTTGTCGCCAATAGTTGCTCCTGGTTTGCTGGTATTCCTCTGGTACCTTGGGAACCGTTGTTAGTTAGCAGCCCAGTCAGTTGAGAAAGCAGGCACATCACCTGCTTAAATTCGCGTCGCGTTACCGGGACGTCATCCGTTCCTTCCTCGTCGGTTTGCAACAACACTGGTGTGTGATCATCAATCAAGCAATTAAGTAGGGCAGAAATAATATAAAAGAATCTGCCTAGTAATGAATTAAATGTCTTGATAAAGCCTGGGAGGGCCCGGGTGAAAGCGCTTGACGGGATATTTGGATTTATTGTATGTTTTTAACGCTTTTACTGGTGAAGCTGAAAATAAAAGTTTTTGTTTCTGCACTTTGGTTTGACACCTGGACATCCTGCCTTTTTAAATCTAGCCATACATCCCAAATCTCTGACAAGTTCTGATACCCTTGATAAGGGTACGCATGGTCCTGGGAGATGAACCATTTACAGGTTACCTGTTTGCATTAGAAACATAGGTGCCAAACCAGGGATGAATTTCGTGTTTCCCATCCAGTTGTCCAAGTTGCACTTGAATTGGATTAGGGAGGAACCCTGCTTTGCATGGATGAGGAGCCTGTTTCATAGATGGGGTAGTCTCTGGGATACACATCTATCTCTCCAGCAGGTCCTGTTTATATCACAGGCAAAGTTTAAGTCTTTAGAATGGATAATTCTGGTACTGTTTCTTTTATGGATATGCAAGTGGTCCATTAGAGTGGGGTCTGACAATGCCCTGTATGCCAGGCATAGATCTCCTTTCAAAAGCCTGCAGGAGACAGAATACAGGGATAGGACCATGAGGCAGTCTGCATAGGACATATTACTTACATCCTGTATTCTTTTAGTGAGGAACGTCTGTGGACATTCCAGTTGTTGGATATGCCTGGTTAGTTATGTACCAAAGGGGGCATTGTACTCAATGATAGGTCTGATGAATGCCGAATACAGCAGAACAATGGCTTCCTTGGACTTAGATGCCATACCTTTGTTTATAAGTTGTGAAACATAGAATGATTTCCTCACCATGGTAGACACATGGTGATCAAAGGCTAGATTACTATATTTATTATTTATTTATTTATTTATTGACATTTGTTAATCGGGTTTGTCCAACTGGGCTTGTGGCCCATTTTCAATGGAGACCCGAGGAGAAAAGCTCCTGTAATACATTTTAAAACAAACACAATTTTAAACAATATTGATATAATAGCAGTTATAGCAAATGATTCACATATGTTGGGATACATGCATAAAGTTAAAGTTGCATTAAAAAGAAGCTAAGTAACAATTTTACATTGATATAGTTCAATAGGTCAACAATGAACATTTTTTGTTTGTATAAAATTGTGCAAATGCATAGTAGACACATTGGAGAGGGAGGTGTAATGAGGTACTAAGTATGGTCCTTTTGAGGGTACATAAAGGGAAGGAAGACTAGGTAGGGTCATGGCAAGGGCAGGTTCTGGAATTGAGAAAATAAGCTTTTAGTTCACTTTTAAAGTGTGAGGTGTGGGAGATTGAACGTAATTCAAGGGGAAATTTGTTCCAAGCATGGGCAAGGGAGTGTTTGTAGAGTAGTTTGCCTACTGATGGAGGGTCCAGGATGGGATGTAGATGGAGACTGAGGAAGATAGAGATGGACAGAATGAGGGTTTATAAAGAATAGAGTGTAGCATATGAAATTGATAAGATAGCAGAAACTGGGGAAGTTCAAGCAGTTGAAGAGAGTTTAAAGAAATGCAGTGGTGTGAGTTGTATGGGGAGTTAGTAATGAATCTGGCTATTTTATGTATGTCTGTTGCAGTTTGTTTAGAGTGGAAGCCTGGATATTGGTAAGAATTGGGGCGGCGTATAAGAGGGCAGGGAGGAGGAGTGCCTGGCCCAGGGTAAGTCTAGATTCAGGGGTTAGGAATTTTTTGTTCCGATATAGCAGACCTAGTTTCTGTTTTTTTTTTTTTTTATACATTGGAGTATGTGTACATTGAACTTTAGTTCGTCATCGATAATGACCCCAAGAAGTTTTATGTGGGTGTCAGGTTGGATAGTTTTATTGGTAGAAGATGTTATAAAAAATGAGGTTTTGTGACGAGAAAGGGAACAGGGAAGGAAAAGTAGGAGTTTGGTCTTTTTGGGATTTAGGATCAGTAGGTTGTGAGAGAGCCATTGTTCGGTGGATAGTAGGGCCTGTTAGGTCAGGGAGTGTAGTTCAGGAATGTTATTTGAGATGGATAAAAGTGTGGAGTCGTCAGCATACTGAATAAGGGAGGATTCTTTGCATGAGGTGTAATGATCATTGGTGAAGATGTTAAACAAAAGGGGTCCCAAGATGGATGCTTGGGGAACACCAGTGGAGATGGGAAGGAAAGGTGATGAGGATGTGAGCCATTTGACAGATTGTTCCCTGCCAGATAGGTAACTATTAAACCAGGCAAGTGCAGAGGGGGATAGGTAGAGATTTGCGAGTTTGGATAGTAGTAGAGGATGAGAGACAGTATCAAAGGCTTTGGAGATATCTAGGAAAAGACTTGAAATTAGTTTATTGTTGTCTAGGGCCTCTGCAATGATATGAGTGAAGGAGAGGAGGGCAGTGGTGGTGCTGTGGTGAGGACGAAATCCATGTTGGGTAGGGGTAAGTAAGTGGTGTGTGAGGAGGTGATTGAGAAGCTGTGAGTGAATACATTTTTCTAATATCTTGGAGAGGGGGGACAGAATGGCAATGGGTCAGTAGTTTGAGGGGTCAGTGGAGTTTCCACCTTTATGAAGAGGGATAGTGAAGAAAGATTTCCAAAGGGGGGGGACAGTTGATTCCAGAATAGATCAATTAATTAGTATAGATACAGAATAGGCAATTGAGTCAGCAGCAAGTTTGAGGAATGTAGGAGATAGATTGTCAGTGGAAGGAGAACCAGGTTTTAGCTTGAGTAGTAGAGATTTGATGTAAGTAATGGGAACTGGCTCAAAAGAAATCAAAGTTGTGTTAGTGGGACTTGGAGAGGTGGTTGTTGAAGTAGAGTTTGGCTTAGAGGTTACCAGATTTGGATGGAAGAGATAAAGTGTTTATTCAGGAGGGTAGCTGTTTCCTGAGAGGAAGAGTTAGTGTATGGGGAGGGATTAGAGGGCTTTCCAGGATAGAGGATGTTGTTGAGAGTTGACAACAATTTTTGAGGATTGGATTTGTTGTTAATCTGAGCAGAGCTATAGTATAACTTTTTGCCATTAGTTGTATGTTTTTTTGCAAGGTTCCTCAGTTGCCTGTAATTTTGAAGAAAAGGTGGTTGTTTAGTTTTAGTCCAGGTTTTCCAAGCATGATCTGTTTGTTTCATAAGGGACCTAGTCTCTTTGGAGAGCCAGGGAGCATGGTTTGATTTTACTCTGATCTTCCTAGAGGGAGCTAAGGAGTTTAGAGTATTCATGAAGATGCTATTGAAAGTGCTTACAGCATAGTTTAGGGGGAGGTGTTTTAGGATGGACCAATCTATGTTGTGGAGAATGGAGTTAAATTGGGATGAAATGAAAGTCGATAGTTTTCGACAGTCTTTGATAAGGTTGGGTTTAGGAATATGGGAGTAGTGTCTTAAGATGGTGGTAGGGAGATGATCACTGAGGGAATCAGGTAAGGTGGTGGGATTGCGGTATTGGTGGGGGGAATTGGTAAGGATCCAGTCTATGATGGAGCTGGAAGTGGAATTTTTATGGAAGCAAGTGGGAGATGTTATAAGTTGGTGGAAGCCGTGTAGGTGGATACTGAGTTGGGGGGAGTCAGTTGTGAGTTTGGACCAATCAATGTTGACATCACCAAGGATAAGTGTCTCATATGGTATGTTGTGAGAGAACCAGGATAGGATGTTTTCAAGAATGGGCAGATTGTTACCAGGAGGAAGGTAAATAGAGGCAATTGCAAGTTTTTTGTGGGGATTCAGATGGAAGTTAAGGATGATGATTTCAGCTGGGAGGAAGTCAGGAATTGGGGAAGAGTATGGTGAGAGGTTAAGAATGTTTGAGTAGAGGATGGCCACACCACCACCTTTTTTTTACAGGTCTGTCAGATCGGAAGATATTATAACCTGGTGGGAGTATTGCACTATTTGAGATTTGTGGCTTGAGCCAGGTTTCAGATAGGGAGAGGATGTGAGGGTTATTGAGAGCTATCCATGAGTGCAGCTCTGTGACTTTATTTGCTAGACTCTGAATATTCAGTGAGTAAATAGTTAAGTATTTGGATGGATATGATTGTTGTGACTGAGGTTGGTGACTGTTAGATGAGTAAGATGGGAGCAGTGTAGAGGTAGTTTTGGGGAGAGAAGAGGGGCCAGGGTTGGGATGGATATCTCCAGAACAAAGTAGGTTTTTAGTGAGGAGAGAGTGTGTAGTAGATGCTAGATGGAGTTTGTATAGTTTTGACTTAGCTTTGTGGGAAGGTTTAAAAACCTGTATTATGGATAGTTTATATAGACTTGAGATAGAGGTAGTAAAGAGACTAGGGGAGATAGTATTTTTTTTATTTATTTATTTATTTATTTAACATTTGTTGACCGGGAATGTCCGACTAGGTTCCACAGAGCCTGTTTTCAGCGGAGGCCCGGGGAGAAATGCTCCAGATGCATGTCTTTGGAATGTGGGAGGAAACCGGAGTACCCGGAGGAAACCCACGCGAACACAGGGAGAACATGCAAACTCCACACAGAAGGCACCCCAGCCGAGAATCGAACCGGAGAACCTCTTGCTGTGAGGTGACAATGTTAACCACTGCACCACTGTGCCGCCCAAGATGTAAAAGTAAAAGTAAAAGATGGGGTAGTTGGATATATGTTGTATGAGTGAGAAGTTGGTGAACATAGGAGTTGGTCAGAGAGATTGGAGTGGTAAGAGGTGGAGATAGAGAGAATAAGGAGTAGTGTAGAAGATATTAGAAAATAATGCATGTTGGAATACAACATGGTCAGAGAGTAGGTAGAGAGCCAGTGGTATAGATGAAGTGGTGTTGACAAGATTGACAGATTAGTAAGGTGGTTGTGGCAATAGGCAGGAAGTGGAATTGTAGTGGCTAGTGGGACAGGAAGGGGAGGGATAGATAGGTATAAAGGTAATTGCAATGGGGTGGGTGGAAATGGGGGTAGGGTACGGGAGCAAAGTGACCCTGAGTGTAGCGAGGGCAAACAGAGTGGGGCTAGCACCCTGGTCAAGATGAAGTCATAGAAACAATCAGTAAAGATAGTGAAAAAACTAGCTTGGGAGACAAGGATATAAAGTTTCTAAAGGTATAGTCACCAGAAATAAAATAAAAAGAAATAAAATATGAGCAGAAGTAAGCTTACAAAAAGACGCTGGCCTCAAGTACACAAGTAGATTTACTTGAAGGAAACCCAGTGCTGTATGGCTAAAATAAGCTACAATAGAGAGGGGCTTTGCAGGGGGAGAGAGAGGTATTACTAGCAACTAAAAGCAGGGCAAAACATAAAAAAAATTAATATGCAAGAGTTTGAAGACAGTAAAATACTATGTGTGTCCCTAAGTCCCTGACTACTGGGTCAACTCAAAGGGATGTGTTGTCAATATGATAGTTACCAGGGATGGATGACTTTCCAAAGGAGAACATCAATATCTGTGCAGTAACTAAGACCTGGTTCAAGGCTCCGGGGAGCACCCCTGCAATACCAGGCTACAACTCTTACCACATTTTTCGGCCACCAAACCAAGACTGAAACACTAAAGGTGGAGGAGTGCCCATATTCACCAAGGATATTCACACCTCCAGGCTAGTTGCCCAACACAATGCATCTGAAATTCTCCAGGTGCAACTAACACTAGGTAAGACTGCAATCCAAATTGTAGCTTGCTACAGATTCCCCACCATGCCCCAATATTCTCATTACACCTTTATAAACATACTGGAAAATATTAAGATACAGCTAAACACCCTAATACTGGGTGATTTCAACTACCCCGCCATTAACTGGGAAAACTACTTGGGTACCAACACCTTTTCCCAACGGTTCTTGGAATTCATAAATTCCAATGCCCTGGATCAACTAATCCATAATCCCACCAGGGGCTCCAATATCCTAGACCTGGTCATTACCAACATAGGAGATAGATGCTCCACACCAGTGGCCACCCCCTCATTGGTCAGGTCTGACCATAAGCTAATCACCCTTGACATCCACATCCCACCTCCACCTTTCAGTAAGGAAACCTCCATAAAAAACCTCCAAAGCCAACTTCATGCTACTCAAGTCAGAAGTGACAAACTTCATGACACTCATGCAGACAGAAACTGAAAGTTCGACTGCTGAATCCTGCACTAAGGCACTGCATGAGCACATCCACTCATACATGAATAGTGTCATTCCAAATAGAACCAAGATGATCTCCTCCAAAACAAGGAAGCCAAGCTGGTGGCCCCTGCCATAAACAAAACTATACAACAGAAGGAAGAAACTGTTGCAGAAAAGAGGAAAATCCCAGGATGTAAAACACTCACTTACCAGCCTCAGGAAGAAGCTGAGATCCCTCATAAAATCCTCCAAAGCTAGTTATGAAAATAAAATTGCTAAAGGTTCCAAAGACAACCACAAAGCATTCTATAGTTAGGTGAGGAATCTAAATGGCAAAGCTGAGATCTGCTGTGAGCTACAACAGAATGGCATTAAATATACTGATCCCAAGGATATTGCCAGTATCCTGGCAGATTGATTTAGTGCCAACTTCACCCCTCTCTCACCCCCTAAAGGGCCCATCTCAATACCAAAAGATTGCCAAATTCCGGTAATCACGGCCACACAGGTAGCAACTGCACTCTCCAAAGCTAAGAATACAGCATCCATGGGACCAGATGACATCTCGGGCTGTGTACTACATGAACTACAAAATGAACTGGCACTTCACCTAAGTGTCATGTTTAATCATAGCCTCACCTCAGGCTTTGTGCCCACTGAGTGGCACACAGCTACAGTTATCCCACTCCACAAGGGGGATCCACCTTGGATCCCAGGAACTGCCATCCCATCAGTCTGACAAGCCTAATCTGCAAGGACATGAAACGCATTATCATGGAACTTATAAACAAAGACATTGGCAACCTTCAAACACTGGACCCCACCCAGTTTGGATTCATGAAGGGCTGATCTTGTCTCCTGAGCCTTATTGACTTCTTTGAATCAGTCTCCAGAGCTGTGGACGAGAGTAAGGGGTTCCACACAGCCTATCTGGACCTCGCCAAGGCCTTCAACACCATCCCCCACTCTGGAATCATAGGTAAACTTACTAAGCTGGGCATAAATCCCTTCATCACTCGATGGGTTGCCAACTGGCTTACTGACAGAACCAAGACTGTAAAAGTAGCTGACTTCAAATCCAGCCCCAGACAGGTGACAAGTGGAGTACCTCAGGGTTCAGTCCTGGGACTGCTCTTGTTTGGCATCTACTTCTCTGAAGTACAGGCCAACACTCAGGGACTCTGGCTAATAAAGTTCACAGATGACTGCAAACTGGGAGCCATTATTGAATCCCCAAATGATGTGGGTATTCTACAAAAGGGCCTTACAGAAACAGATGCTTGGTGCCAGAGCCATGGGCTCAAGCTTAATGCCAAGAAATGTACAGTTATCCCCTCTGGAAAAAAACCTGTACCCATAAACTACCACATAGTTGGCAGTACACTAAACACCGAAAGTGTGATGAGAGACTTAGGGACACAGGTGTACAGTGGTCTCACCTTTGATAACCACATCACCACAACAGTCAGGAAATCCTTCTGTGTTGGCACACCTCATCACTTAGGGCTTTTCATCCAGAAAAAAGGAGGTCATTGTCCTACTGTACTCATCCCTCATTAGACCCATTATAGAGTACAATGCCCTGTTTGGTATGTACCTCACAAGACATCTGCAACAGCTGTAAAAGCCGCAGAGATACCTCACTAAAAGAATCACAGGCCTAAAGCAGATGCCCTATGCTGACCATCTAAAAAAAACTCCAGCTATACTCTGTGGCATATCACCTACTCAGAGGTGATCTCTGTTTATCATACAATGCCATGTCAAACCCTGAGCTGCTGGACATACTCCACTTAAAGAAATCCCAATCCCTCAGACATGCTCCACTTAAAGAAATCCCAATCCCTCAGAGCCATATGCTCCAGGGATCTAAACCTTGTCATCACAATGAACAAAACATGCTGGAGGGATAGGTTCCTGACCCAGAGACTCCCCATACTCTGGAATAGACTGCCCATACATGTCAAGCAGAGTGCCTCCTTGGCCCTCTTCAAAAGGAACTTGACAATTGGATGGGAGATAGGAAATTCACCTCAGGGATCACGTCAGTAGCCCTGCTAGACAGGGGTCCAGGGAAGTAAATATTGTGGGAAGAAATATCCTGGGAATTGTTATGGCTAGGCTTGTATAGGCCCTCGGGCTGATAGCCTAGTACCAACCTATGAACCTATGAACCTATACCATTTTGCATTTCTTGGCATTTAGTTTTAGTCCATGACTCTGACACCAGTTGTTTGCCTGTGTCAGCCCCTCCTGGAGAACATTTGTATCAGTGTGAGATTCAATGACAGCTCTTAATTTGCAATCATCTGCAAATTTAGTCAGCCAGAGACCACTGACATTGGCCTTGACTTCTGAGAAGTAAATGCCAAAAAGGAGTGGTCCAAGGACTGATCCCCGAGGGACTCCACTTGTGACTGGCCTCTTTGTAGAGGTGGACTCCCCAATTCTAACTTCCTAGGTCCTGTCTGTGAGCCAGTTAGCTATCCATCAGGTGACATACGGGTTTGTACCTAACCTCTTGAGTTTGTCAACAATGCACAAGTGGGGTTCACTTAGAGGACATTTTAAGCATAGCCAATTTCCCTTTTGATGCTTGAATTAACATTTCCTGATTGGTCTTAACTAATCACATGGCTGATAATTGTACATTAGCCCTAGTGAGAATAACTGTGCTCATACCATCGATAATTTGAGGGGACCCATGTAAGGGATGCAGCATTTAGGAACTGCCTCTATCCATTAGTGGTATGGGGCAATCCTGGAGTGCAATTTCTATTACCCATCCTTAGATCCAAGTTGCATTTGAATATGGACGAGGATGAGCTTTGTTTTACTTGAATGGATAGTTTGTAACCCCCTGCTGCTCCAGCAGCAGCCACCTCCCCAGCCACTCCAGTGTTCCATTACTTGGATATCTCTCCTCAATTACCATAAACATTGTTCAAATCTGTCAGCGTGCATACTCTTTTCTTATTTATTTCTACAGTAATTACAAAAATTGAAATAAAATAGCACAAATACTGAGCCATTTGCTAAACAAACAATACAGTCTTGCAATGAAAACAGACTTAGCATGAGCAGTAAACTTCTCTGCCCTTGAAATTCACATTCATTGAAAGGGCATGAAAACCCACATTCATTTTGCATCTGGCCAGTGGAGGACTAAGCTTACCTCTGGGTTGTTTTCAAACTATAGGCTCCTCACACATTTTTAGGGCCATGCATACATGTATGTGTTCTTTGATTCACCTTCCTGATTGTAGCAAATTATATTCCTTGTAGAACATAGCACCACTTTTTAGAATGTGGTTTAAATTTGAGGAGCTTCATTCTGGGTGTCATTTGCAACCAATATATGTAAGAAGTCTGACAATATTCAGTATATTATGACAAAACATTTCAGTAACATCTGAAATTATCTGTAAAAATCTAAACGGATTTGTAACTGGATATCTAGGAATCAAACTGATGAATTTTTACAAAATGCTACAAATTTGCTGTTGTATGAATAGTAAGATAATGAAATCTGGCCTTCCTTGGAAAGGAAACATAGACACACCTTTGTGTAATTTCTCCAGTTTGAACAAGCAAAGGAATATAGTGAGTGCTATAGCGGACATTTATTAACAAAGAAAAAAACACAACTTTAGGTACTTACTATGGGGATATACAAGGAAGAAAGAGACAAAAGTATATTTGAAGAAAAATGCAAAATAAAGGAAATTAATTAAAAAAAATTAGCTCATTGCAAAAACAAATCCCTACTGTAAAGAACTTGACATAAAAAATGGACACAAAAAATAAAACTTTAGGACAAGAAGAAGAAAGCAAACATCTCCATACACACATAGTTTGCAAAGTGCTTACAAGTTCCTTTGTTCAATGCCTACACAGCCTAATCAGTCATCAAGGTCAGACATTATGAAATCTCTTTCCTTCAAATAAAAGGTGCCTTTGTCAACAGTAGCATGTAGGAGCAAACACTTTTTTTGAAAAAGTCAAAAATGAGAAGAGACAATATATTCTGAAACACTGTAGCATGTGAACAAGGATTCTGGCCACTGAGCATGGCATAAATATCACGACTGAAAAGCTTCTGTCACCTCCAAAGTGTAAGATACTTTTGAAGAAGCAATTACAAAACTGTGAAAACCTTCAAATACCTCTACAGAAACTGTTGATTGAATACCTGCTTCGTTCAGGCATCCCAGAAATAGTAATAAAAAAAATAAATAAAATTAAACAAAAAAAGTTTAACACTATGTCCAGCACTAGCAAGTAGAGCTTGTATACATACAAAACATCTTACTTCAGTTTATCAGCTCACATGAGAGCTAAAGCATAAAATATTTCTTTACAAAACCCAGAGACAGAGCAAGGCAGTATTCAGTTACACTATTCCATTTCTCAGACAGCATTTTGTTTCTTTAGTAAGTATGCCTCCAGTATGGTTCAACATAAAATTAAATGTTACACAACTCATTAGATCTACACACACTTTTGTGTTGTAAATCTGTCAGTGCAAATACATTTGTACTCCTCTCCAGCAAAAGAAAAGGAGTTTCAAGTGTCAGACAAGACATTTTTGAAGTGCAAAGATTTCTAATGCTGCTGCTAAGTCTGAGTTCCTCATCAAAAGATTGCCAGTTTCCTAAATAAAGTAGCTGAATTTTCAAAAAATGGTCAGTATAAACTTTATTTGAAGACATTGAATACTGCCTAATTATTGTACACTGAATACTTAAGAACTCGGTCTACCTTCAGCGTGTCTTCTAGAATTATGTTTGCAACAGGTACACTGAAGTCTTCAAGACAATCCCCCCAGCAGCAGCATACAAGACAATGATCCCTGCAACAGCATACAAGACAATGATCCCTGCAGCAGCACAAAAGACAACGATCCCTGCAGCAGCATAAAAGACAACGATCCCTGCAGCAGCATAAAAGACAACGATCCCTGAAGCAGCATAAAAGACAACAATCACTGAAGCAGCAGCATGCAAGACAATGATCCCTGTAGCAGCATACAAGACAATGATCCCTAAAGCAGCATAAAAGACAATGATCCCTGCAATAGCATACAAGACAACGATCCCTGCAACAGCATAAAAGACAACGATCCCTGCAGCAGCATAAAAGACAACGATCGCTGAAGCAGCAGCATGCAAGACAATGATCCCTGTAGCAGCATACAAGACAATGATCCCTGCAGCAGCATAAAAGACAACGATCCCTGCAACAGCATACAAGACAATGATCACTGCAGCAGCATAAAAGACAACGATCCCTGCAGCAGCATAAAAGACAATGATCCCTGAAGCAACAGCATATATCCATACCTGAAAGCTGTGTCTGACCAGAAGCATGAGCCCTGAATCAAGAATATATATACAAAACATCTTGCCTTTCCTTGCCTGAAACATTCTTCAGGTAAGCAGGCAATGAAATTTCGCGCCTAAGTTGTGTTTGGCATAAATATGCATGCATGGCTTCTGGTCCTTTTTTCTCTGCCCATGGGGACTAGACAAAAGCGGGAACTACAAGAAAAGTGCAGGGGACTAGACAAGACAAAAAGTGAAAGTGCAGGGGATTAAACAAGACAAAACGTGTCCACGGGGACTAAACATAAAAGTGCAGGGAACTAACTAAACAAGACAAAAAGTGGCCTGCATATTTCCCTCCTTTTAAATGTATGTTTGCTCAAGCTCTTCAAAGCTGCAGAGAGACTAGCCTTCTGCATTTTGCCCTTCTGTGATATTAGAAAAAGATACATGTTTATTTTCAATTGTTTTCTGCACTTCTATTTTACTACATATCTCTGTAATCTGTACAAGCTGCGGTGGTGGTGCTGCAGTAGCGTTGTCACCTCACAGTAAGACGTTGTTCTGTTAGATTCTCAACTAAAGCGTCTTCTCTGTGGAGACATGCGTGAATGGGTGTACCTTCGTTGAAGATTGTGCATCAGGCCTGGCAAGTCGGTACGTAAAAATCTACTGCCAATCATTAGCGGACCGGAGTTCTGCTGTGGCGACCCCTAACCGGGAAAAGCCGAAAGATACAACAACATCTCTGTAATCTGTACAACTGTTGTTTGCAATCGGTGCAACCGTTTTTAGTCTCCTTTTTGTTGTCTGATAGAGCTGAATTCCCTTTCAGCTTGTAGGGAAATCTTTTGTCTAGAGAGGCTAGATTTTTTCTTTGTGGCAGAAAGTAATCAGTCTGGTTTAATCTAGCTAAAAGCATTCCTGCAAAACTGTTATTTTTGATTGGATAATTGGGCTGGTTTATGTTTCTCTGTCTTTAATAGTCAGTGTTTTAAACCAGTTATACTTGTTTGCTCAAACTGTTCAAAGCTGCAGAGAGACTGGCCTTCTGTCTTTTGCCCTGCTGTGACACTGGAAAAAGATAGGTGTTTATTCTCAATTGTTTTCTGCACTTCTGTTTTACTACATATCTCTGTAATCCGGACGACTGTTTGTTTTCCCACCCACCTGCCCAGTTGTGGCAGTTAAATCTTGGTGGCTTTCAGTTGCCCAACTCTGGTATAAAGTTGATACTGGACACTCCCCTCAGTCACATTACATCAGCTCGTTCTACTGTTTACAGTGATAACTTAGAACGCCCCTCCCCTTTAGCTTCTGAACCTTGAATTATCTCATTATCTTCTGTATCTTCACTTTCTACTAAAAAAAACTGTACCTCTTTCTCCTTCATTTTGCTATTTGCCATATTTATTACTGCTTGTTGGTAGCCTCCCTAAATTGGTGACAGTATTCTACTGAATCGTTGCTTTATTATTGCTGTCTGTTACTGTTGTGATTTGTGAGCGATTGTTTCAAAGCAATTTACTATTTCATTGCTGTCTACTGCAATTCATTACTGTTAACTGCATTTTACTGCATTTTTTTGTTCTTAAACTGTATTTTTTCATACTACAAGTGCTATTCTTTTGACTAAGTGATTAATCTGTGCTTCATTGTGAGTTTTTTCTTACTGAGTTTTTAACCTTAAAACTAAATACAGGTCTGCAGCATGCAGAGCTTCAGCTGGATGTATTTTTAACTCTTTTGAGGTATTCCAGCTATAAGTTAACTTTTTTCTGAAAAATAAAACAAAGAAAAGTTTTTTTGTCTTCCAGCTAGTTACTTTCATGGTAAACAAATGTTAAATAAATAAATAAATAACAATAAAATAAAGTTCTAAGCTTGTTTTCCACTTATCCTGTTACTAGAGTAGTCCAGATACAGATATGCTGTATCCAGGACTGTTTTGTACGTTTTTGAGTTCCCCAGACCTTTCTGTGTTAGAAGGAAGCCTTCCAGCTTATCAGTTAGAGTGGTAAGCACTAGGTAGCCTATCTACCACAAGAGGAGTGGTTTCTGGCTCTAAAATTGTAGTTTATTGCCTGTTTGGGCAGTTTTTCTATCCTTTTCAACTTTCTGGTCTAAAGGCCTGTGTTTGCACAGGTCTGCACTTGTTTAAGCTCCGAGGATCCTGTTTTGGCATCCTGCAGACTACAAGAGCAACAGAAAGAAGAAAGACAGACTTTAAGTGCCTCTATTTTGACTTTTTTCCGATCATACCGCTTTCTGCACTTGTAATTTTTTTCATTTAGCTGCATTTATTTTAACTGCATTTGCTTTAATATTGCTACACACTCAAGTGTGCTAGCTTGCACTGCATTTAAAGTATTTTTATTAGTCTCTGAACTGTTTCCTTTTCTGCAAAAAAAAAAAAAAAAACAAGTTCTAAGCTTGTTTCTCACCTTTCCTGTTACTAGAGTAGTCCAGATACAGATTTGCTGTATCCAGGGCTGTTTTGTAAGTTTCTGGGTTCTCCAGATCTTTCTGTGTTAGAAGGAAGTCTTCCAATCTATCAGTGGGCATGGTAAGCACTAGGTAGCCTATCTACCACAAGAGGAGTGGTTTCTGCCTCAGAAATTGTAGTTTATTGGCCATTTGGGCAGTTTTTTCTATACCTTTCAACTTTAGGCTTTAAAGTCCATGTTTGCATGGGTTTGCGTGCCGCGCAGCACGCTAAGCTGGAGTAAACTATTACTGGTGCCAGAAAGTCTGCTCTTCAGTTTGTCCCTTAGATCTTGCTAGTTCTCTTCACTCTTGCACTTTAATTAGCTTATTCACCTAGCACTTCATCAGGCTTTTTGTAGCAATTATTGCAGCACTCATAAGTGCTATCAGCACTAGACATTCTATAAAGGGACAGCTCCAGTACTTAGTAATGATGACCATCCCTCCTGGCATGTCTAAAGATCAGTTCCCTGTGCTTTCTCCTATTAACCTGGTGAACTTGGGCATTCTGAGGCAGTGTAGCAGTTGCCTCATGTACACAGACAACCCTCTCCTCTTACCTCCCTACACTCAGACTTGTGAGAGATGCATTTATATCTCCAAACTGGAAGCCATGCACTCTCCAGCCAAGACTGGAATAGCTGGTCAAGACAAGAATGTCAACACCTGCACCACACCACAAGAGACACATAGCCCTTCAGAGCACCCACCAATAAAGCCATCACATAAAAACACAAACCACCTACCCAGTTTCACAGAGGGTCTCAATAGAAATCTACCCAAACAACAGAGACCTCCAAGGCAGAAATGCACTTGACCACCACAACACAGCACAAACCACAAGACACATAGCTCACCTACACAGTGAAACCCTCAACCTAAGCCTCTAAGGCAAAACAGCTTGCCCAATACAATAATCATAGGTGGCTCAATAGTGAGGCACACTGATGTCCCACTCACTAGGTTGAATAAGGAGAAGATAGCAGTCAGCTCTCTATCAGGTGCCAGAATCCGACACATAACACATGCACTCAGGTCACTGCACAACAAGTACAAGTATGACTCTGTCATTGTCCATGTGGGTGTGAATGACCTGAGATGCACCACATGAAAAGAGACATAGTATATGTCTATAAAGATGATCATTAAGTCCATGGGGAAACAACCCCCCCCAGACGAATGATCCATGACCTTTCCTTTTTATTTAGAAGTTCATGCCATTTGTTCTTGGAAAACCTTGAACCCACAACCTTGTCAATGAAACCTAGCCATTTTATGAACCAATGTATGCTTGTATAAGGCATCTGTAATAACCTTATTTCTGATATTACTCAGATGTTCTGAAATCCGTAATTAAAAGACCTTGATGTTTGACCTATATAAAATGGAGAGCAGTGGCACTCAGCCAAATAGATCACCCCAACTGCTACTGCAATTTGTAAAAGTCTGGATTTCAAAAAACATTTGTTGTATTTTTGGTGGAGAACTCCTTGGTTTTCAGTACTTATCTGCAGAACGTGCAATGTTCACAGGGAAAACAGCCATACACTTTAGTACTATCTAAAGTGCATTGAGTTTTCACTTGAAAGGATGAATGCCTTTTATAAAAACTTAAATGTCCCCCTACAGTAACCCCTCTTTGAAGGAAAAAGCACATCTGTTGTCCAATATTCTAGCCAAATATTCATCAGAATGTAAAATATCCCAGTGTTTTTGTATCAACTGAGTGAGATGTTTAGTGTTTCTACCAAAAGTGGTAGTAAACCTAATTTTAGATCCTTGATGGGATTTAGAACCTTGATAGGTAATCAATTCTTCCCTAGACATCTTATCCACAACATAACTGGTATATGATAAATGTCTAGCTGAATACCCCCGTTCTACAAATCTATGGGTTAAATCCTCATTGAAATGGTCAAGATCTGTCTGACCTGAACATATCCGTTTTATCCTCATAAATTAGATTTTGGAATATTCCTCGTAATATGACCTGGATAGCAGCTGGATGCATGCAGTAATGAGTTGGAATGAAAGGGCTTCCTGTAAACTGTACTAGCTAAAGTACCATCATGTTGTTTATTGACCAAGACATCCAAAAATGGAATCGACCTCCTGTTAAAGTCAACAGTAAAGTGGATGCCCCATTTATTATCATTAAGCTAACAAACCCATTCTTGTAAATACACCGCATCAGATTTCCAACTCATCCAGCAGTCATCCAGGTACCTATGCCAGATATCCATTCAATTAATGAAGATATTATGGCTCCTACCATAGATCATATGGTGTTCCAGGTAACCCATAAAAAGGTCTGCATAAATGGGGGCAAAAGCAGCCCCCATAGCAGTACCCTGAACCTGTACATAGCATTTTCCATTAAAAAAGAAAACATTCTTAGTTAATACGTGCCCAACTAAGCAAAAAAGAAAGGTATTAAACCCAGGATTTGCTGAGTCAAAAATCCAGTGCCATAAGACCCACCCAGTGAGGGATGCTAGTATATAATGATGTTACATCCAAGGTACACAGTAACCATTCATCTTCCACTTGAGAGTCAGCAATAATGTTAAGGAACTCTGTCGTATCTTTGATCCTAGCCCTAACTCCCTTCAAAAAAGGTTTTAAATATTTGGTTAGGTAGACAGAGATGGGTTCCATTAAGGAATCCCTACCTGACACAACTGGCTGCCCCGGGGGATTATGAAGGTTTATGTGTACCTTAGGAAGCAGATAAAGGTATTGGGAAGAAGGTTCATTAACCTTGAGATGAAAACAGGTTTGTTCATCAATGATGCCCTCACTCCTAGCCATATCCAAAAAATTATCAATTTCAATTTTGAAATAAGGAGTTGGATCAATAAGCATGTTTGTATAGAATCTGGCATCAGTGAGCTGTCTATTGGCCTCAGTTTCATAATCAGACCAATTCATAACCACTATAGAACCTCCTTTATCTGCATGTACCATAACCAGATTTTTCCTGCTCTTAAGCTTCCAAAGTGCCTCTCTTTCTGCTAGATTTAGATTATTAGAAAGCAAACCCTCACTGGTGTGTCCACCAAAATGTAACTCTTTAAGTATACATTTCTGAAATATATCAACATGTTTTCTCATTGGTGGTACAAAACTAGATGCATGAAATTTAAAGGCCACCTCATAAGATTCAGTGTGGTTTTCTGAATCCCTGAACAAAAATTTAAGTTTAGAAGTCTACAGAAAGACAATAAATTCTGTGCAAAATCACTTTCTGAGACAGCAAAACTGGGTATGAAGTTTAATCCTTTATTCAATACATCATAATCACTGACTGACAAAACAGTGGAGGAAATATTTATGACATTGTTGGTAGTCTTTTCAGCTCCAAGAGTTACAACTTGGCCTCTATTGTTAAGCTGGGATTGAGCTCTACATTTGTGTTTTCTATCCCCCCATTTCATATGCCCCCTAAAGGGACCTTATCATTAGTCAAAAGACCATCATTAGATAAACAACGCTTGTGCACTGGTGATGTCTGAGAAACCTCATTTTCAGTATCAGTATGGGAGGATATGTCATCTCCCAAACCATCACTTATGGTCTTTTTGAGGATAGATTTTCTTTTTCTTTTTTGTCTAGGAGTCTGATCCCTAATTTTAGAAAACAAAACATTTTTAGTCTGTTCGAAAGGATGACCTTGGCTATAATCATACTGATCTCTGTTAAATTTACAAACCTTCCTAGCTTTCAGCTCATTTTCAAATTTTAACAAGTCCCCACTCAATTTCCTTAAACATTCTTTATATTGGGGTTTGTGTTCAAATTGTTTGGCATCATGACACATTTTGGAAACATCTGTGTTAAGAATTTCAATTCTACATTCATGAAAGGCATATAAAGCCTTCACAAATTCCATTGAGGAATTTTGTTGGATGCTGGACCAGGTTGAAAGTAGAACCTCATCAGGCTGCCCCACTAAAGGCTTCAACCAAATTCTTAAACCCCCTGGGGTAATGCCATTCTGGATATAGGCTTCAAATAGCCTAGCATGCCATAAACTGGATCTAAGGGCCTTCATATTTTTGAAAATACTATCAAAGAGAGAGTGACAACCATCATCTTGGATTGGTTCCAAGCCATTTTTGGGTAAATTGGTTCCTAGCGACTCATAAATACCAATATCGTCCTTACCTACCGATAAACCCTTCAAAATTGTTATAAGATCTATGTTGAAAAAAGGACCACTAACTTGGTATATTAAATCGAGCCAACCAAACAGGGAAGGGGTAACTAATGTTAATGATTGATGTTGACACTGTGTATAGTATCACAACTAACCTCCACTATGTAAATATAACTACGTTAGCACAGAAATAAAAAAATCACAACTATATGTTCACCCCTGAAATGGAATAATGCTCTATAATATAGTAAGTTAACAATTTCAAAACTTATAGACTAGCAAAGCAAATATCAGCAATGCAACACATCATAGTAGTTCATTACAATATTATTATTGTAAAAACAAAAAAATTCTTAAAAAACATTGTCAGTATAAAGAACATAGAGATGTATGTCCGCACATTTCACAAAATGCAAACATACAACTATAAATCAAATCCAATATGAAATGCCACTCCCAACAACTATAGAGTAGACACCTCAACAGTATAATTACAAAAAACAGTATCATTACAAAAAACAGTATCATTACAAAAAACAGCATCATTACAAAAAACAGTATCACTACAAAAAACAGTATCATTACAAAAAACAGTATCATTACAAAAAACAGTATAATTACAAAAAACAGTATCATTACAAAAAACAGTATCACTACAAAAAACAGTATCATTACAAAAAACAGTATCATTACAAAAAAACAGTATCATTACAAAAAACAGTATCATTACAAAAAACAGCATCATTACAAAAAACAGCATCATTACAAAAAACAGTATCATTACAAAACTGAATTTGGTGCCACTGTTATCCTTATCACAAAGTCAACTAAACTCATTGCAAGTATGTAGAACCCAACCGAGCATTTAAAAATACACTGCTTCCCATAAAAAAGAAAGAAATGTATTCCCTGATAAGAATATACCTTCCCTTGATTCCTTTCTATAGCCCAGCAATATCAAATTCTGTCCTTACAAACTCGCATACTAGTAATTAGCTTCCAAAATGCTATTAGTCCCAAAGGAAAAACAAACATCCAAAGTTTCAGTAAGAAATTAATCCGTAACTTGCTTCCATAAACCAATATACCCATTGTAAAAAGTAGCGGTCGATAATTTCCATTATAACAGTCCACTGTTTAAACATGAACACCAATCATCCCAGCCTCAATTGCATACTTTGAGAACACTTCATGGAAATATATACAACCCAGAAATGCTTCCAACATACCTGTTGTAAAGAGTTTTAACTAGTAATGTCTGTAAGGTAAATCCACTGTATAAACACGAACAAAAGTTTGCATCAGGAACACTTCTTTAAGGTATACACAGCCAAAATGTACTCCTACTGCTCCCGTTATTAAATATAACAATAATATCCAATAGATCGATCCCCTATTCGGACACAAGCAAAAGTTGTCACCAGTCACTGCATTATTACTGGACCCAAAAGCAACTCCCCTATAGGAGTATTAGTTATTACCTAAAAATGGCCGTTGTAAAAAATGGTAACCAAAAAATGTTCCTGCACCCAAGAATAACTCACATAACTAATAGCTTACTCAGAAGGATTTCCTTTATATCTCCAAAGACCAGAGATATTCTCAATAAGATCGTTGTTGAAAAATAACTGCCAATAATGTCTGTTGAGTCAATACACTGTTTGAACATGAACTAAAGTTGTCATAAATCACAGTAACATTCCTGGACCCAAAATGACCCAAAAACAACTCTCATATAGGAATATTATAAGAAGAGTGTCCCAAAGTAAAATGTTGGAAATGCCCATTATAAAAAATGGTGACCAATAGTGTCCATTAGATAAATCCACCAGAAACACATTCAGATCTACATAGCCCAGAGATGTTCCCAATATGACCGTTGTTAAAAAATAGCGGTCAATAATGTCCATTGAGTGAATATACTGTTTGAACACAAACTAAATCACAATAGCATTTCTGGACCCAAAAACAAACCAAAAACAACTCCCCTATAGGAATGCAAATTATTACCATAGGGAGAATGTCCCAAAGCAAAATGTTAGAAGCACCCATTTTTGAAAATGGCGACCATTAGTGTCCGTTGGATAAATCCACCATTTGAACCTAAAGAAATTATCACCAACCACAATTTAATTCTTCATAAGCATTACGTGATTGTCAAGCTGAATTCTCAAAGAACTTTTTTCAAATGTCCCATGGCAAATCAGCAATCTCCTGAAAGTACACAGCCATCCAGCATCAATATTATCGAAACATGCACCAGCAAAACTAAACTATCCATAGACCCAAAAAATATGAAGACAAACTCCAAATAGTTACCAGAAATGGGAAATAATTCCCAAATGATAAAAAACTGCAGCTGTATTGAAAAAAACATCCACAAATGATGAAAAGGGTGCAACGATAATGTCTAGAAGCATGGAAATACCCGATACCGAAATGGACTCTTCAGACACCACCTACTCTAGGTAGAACTAACATTGGGTAAGCTGGCGATTCAGGTTGTAGCCTGCTATAGGTCCCCTGCCATGTCCCAAGACTCTCATTCCACATTCCTAAGTACCCTGGAAACTATTAAGATCCAACCCAACACTCTCATACTAGGTGGCTTCAAATACCCCTCCATCACCTGGGAAAAGTACTCATGCACCAATACACTGGCACAACGCTTCCTGGAATTCATCATTTTCAATGCCATGGACCAACTCATTCTTACCCCCACTAGAGAAAGCAACATCCATGACCTGGTTATTACTAACATGGACAACCGTTGCTCCACACCAATAGTCAATTTATCCCTGGTTAGATCTGACCACAAACTAATTACCATGGAAATCCACATTTCACCCACAGTCCCCACAAAGGTATCCACCATGAAAAACTTCTCCAAAGCTGACTTTGGAGTCCTAAAAACAGAGGTGACTAACTTCACAGCACCCATGCCAATGGAAAATAGATGCATGACTGCCAAATCATACACCAATGCACTGTGCGAATATGTACATAAATGCATGGAACTAGCCATACTGAACAGAACCAAGATACTGTCCTCCAAAAAAAGGAAGCCAATCTGGTGGTCCCCTGCCATTAATAAACTCTACAAAAGAAGGAAGAAACTGTTGCAGAAAAAGGTGAAGTCCCAAGACTGGAAAAATTCCCTTATTAGCCTCAACAAAAAGTTGAGATCCCTCATAAAAAACCTCCAAAACCAGCTATGAAGGTAGAATTGTGGCAGACAGTAAAATCAGCCACAAAGCCTTCTATAGTTATATCAAGAATCTCCACAGCAATACCCAGATTTTCTCTGAGTTACTGCACAATGGTACCTCCTATACTGAGCCAACAGATTCAGTGCCTACTTTACCCCCCCCCCCCCCAAAGGACCAATCTCAATACTGGAAGAATACCAGGCACCCAGCATTACTGCAGCACAGGTTAAAGCTGCATTGTCCAAGGCCATGAATACAGCTTCCATGGGAGCTGACAATATCCCTGGGTGTCTTCTATATGAATTACAAAGTGAACTGGCACCACATCTGTGTGCCATCTTCACTCACATCCTCACCTCAAGCTTTGTCCCTATTAAATGGCACACTGCTAAAGTCATCCCTCTCCATAAAGGGGGAAAGGGGGACTGACTACAGACTCTGGGAATTATCGCCCCATTAGCCTGACGAGTTTGATATTAAAGGCTATGCAGTGCATCATTATGGACCTAATTAACAAGGATATAGGGAATCTCCAAACTCTCGATCCCATGCAATTTGGTTTTGTGAAGGGTAGATCATGCCTGCTCAACCTGGTTGACTTCTTTGAGTCAGTCACTAGAGTTGTGGATGACGGTAAGGCAGTTCATACAGCCTACCTCGATCTGACCAAGGCATTTGATGCCATTCCTCACTCAGGAATCATTGATAAACTCACCAAACTAGGCATCAACCCCTATATCACTAGGTGGGTTTCAAATTGGCTCACAGATAGAACCCACAGTGTGAAAGTAGCAGACTCCAGGTCAGACTGCCAACCAGTCATGAGTGGAGTCCCACAGGGATCGGTCCTGAGTCCTCTACTGTTTGACATCTACTTCACAGAAGTCCAGGCCAACACAGAGGGACTCTGGCTGACCACGTTCACAGATGACTACAAGCTGGGAGCCATTACTATCTCCCCAAGTGATGCAGACATAATACAGAAAGGCCTCACTGAGACCAATGATTGGTGTCAAACCCATGGCCTTAATCTTGATGCAAAAAATGCGTCATCGTCCCCTGTGGGAAAAACTCAGTTCTCACTAATTACCACATTGATGGGAGCCCACTGAACATTGAAGGTGTTATAAGAAATCTGGGGACACAGGTTGACAGCAACCTCTCCTTCGACCTCCACATTGCCACTGTGGTCAGAAAGTCCTTTTATGTGGCACATCTCATTACCAAGGGTTTTGCTTCCAGGAAGAAAGAGGTCATCATTTCTCTCTATTCTTCCCTCATTAGACCAATCATAGAGTATAATGCCCCACTTGGCATATACCTCACTAGACACCTGCAACAGCTGGAGAGGCCACAAAAGTACTTCACAAAGAGGATCCTAGGTGTTAAACACGTGTCCTATATGGACAGACTCAAACAAATCCAGCTAGTCTCAGTCTCATATCGTCTACTAAGTGGCAATCTCTGCTTGACTTACAAAGCCATGTTTGACCCATCTCTGTTAGAAATACTACATCTAAAGAAATCCACATGCTCCAGAGGCCTCTACCCCATTACCACAATCAACAGAACATGCTGGAGGGACAGGTTTATAACCCAGAGACTGCCCATGCTCTGGAATATACTTCCCATACATGTCAAGCAGAGCACCTCACTGGCTGTCTTCAAGAGATATCTTGATGAGTGGATGGGAAATAGAAAGATCACCCCGGAGATCAGTCCATTGGCTCTACTTGATAGAAGCACTGGGAACTAACATTGGGTGGCACAATGCCAGGGCACTTCTATGGGCTAGGCTAGATCTTGTCTCCTGAGCCTTATTGACTTCTTTGAATCAGTCTCCAGAGCTGTGGACGAGAGTAAGGGGTTCCACACAGCCTATCTGGACCTCGCCAAGGCCTTCAACACCATCCCCCACTCTGGAATCATAGGTAAACTTACTAAGCTGGGCATAAATCCCTTCATCACTCGATGGGTTGCCAACTGGCTTACTGACAGAACCAAGACTGTAAAAGTAGCTGACTTCAAATCCAGCCCCAGACAGGTGACAAGTGGAGTACCTCAGGGTTCAGTCCTGGGACTGCTCTTGTTTGGCATCTACTTCTCTGAAGTACAGGCCAACACTCAGGGACTCTGGCTAATAAAGTTCACAGATGACTGCAAACTGGGAGCCATTATTGAATCCCCAAATGATGTGGGTATTCTACAAAAGGGCCTTACAGAAACAGATGCTTGGTGCCAGAGCCATGGACTCAAGCTTAATGCCAAGAAATGTACAGTTATCCCCTCTGGAAAAAAAACTGTACCCATAAACTACCACATAGTTGGCAGTACACTAAACACCGAAAGTGTGATGAGAGACTTAGGGACACAGGTGCACAGTGGTCTCACCTTTGATAACCACATCGCCACAACAGTCAGGAAATCCTTCTGTGTTGGCACACCTCATCACTTAGGGCTTTTCATCCAGAAAAAAGGAGGTCATTGTCCTACTGTACTCATCCCTCATTAGACCCATTATAGAGTACAATGCCCTGTTTGGTATGTACCTCACAAGACATCTGCAACAGCTGTAAAAGCCGCAGAGATACCTCACTAAAAGAATCACAGGCCTAAAGCAGATGCCCTATGCTGACCATCTAAAAAAAACTCCAGCTATACTCTGTGGCATTTCACCAACTCAGAGGTGATCTCTGTTTATCATACAATGCCATGTCAAACCCTGAGCTGCTGGACATACTCCACTTAAAGAAATCCCAATCCCTCAGACATGCTCCACTTAAAGAAATCCCAATCCCTCAGAGCCATACGCTCCAGGGATCTAAACCTTGTCATCACAATGAACAAAACATGCTGGAGGGATAGGTTCCTGACCCAGAGACTCCCCATACTCTGGAATAGACTGCCCATACATGTCAAGCAGAGCGCCTCCTTGGCCCTCTTCAAAAGGAATTTGACAATTGGATGGGAGATAGGAAATTCACCTCAGGGATCATGTCAGTAGCCCTGCTAGACAGGGGTCCAGGGAAGTAAATATTGTGGGAAGAAATATCCTGGGAATTGTTATGGCTAGGCTTGTATAGGCCCTCGGGCTGATAGCCTAGTACCAACCTATGAACCTATGAACCTATACCATTTTGCATTTCTTGGCATTTAGTTTTAGTCCATGACTCTGACACCAGTTGTTTGCCTGTGTCAGCCCCTCCTGGAGAACATTTGTATCAGTGTGAGATTCAATGACAGCTCTTAATTTGCAATCATCTGCAAATTTAGTCAGCCAGAGACCACTGACATTGGCCTTGACTTCTGAGAAGTAAATGCCAAAAGGAGTGGTCCAAGGACTGATCCCGAGGGACTCCATTTGTGACTGGCCTCTTTGTAGAGGTGGACTCCCCAATTCTAACTTCCTAGGTCCTGTCTGTGAGCCAGTTAGCTATCCATCAGGTGACATACGGGTTTGTACCTAACCTCTTGAGTTTGTCAACAATGCACAAGTGGGGTTCACTTAGAGGACATTTTAAGCATAGCCAATTTCCCTTTTGATGCTTGAATTAACATTTCCTGATTGGTCTTAACTAATCACATGGCTGATAATTGTACATTAGCCCTAGTGAGAATAACTGTGCTCATACCATCGATAATTTGAGGGGACCCATGCAAGGGATGCAGCATTTAGGAACTGCCTCTATCCATTAGTGGTATGGGGCAATCCTGGAGTGCAATTTCTATTACCCATCCTTAGATCCAAGTTGCATTTGAATATGGACGAGGATGAGCTTTGTTTTACTTGAATGGATAGTTTGTAACCCCCTGCTGCTCCAGCAGCAGCCACCTCTCCAGCCACTCCAGTGTTCCATTACTTGGATATCTCTCCTCAATTACCATAAACATTGTTCAAATCTGTCAGCGTGCATACTCTTTTCTTATTTATTTCTACAGTAATTACAAAAATTGAAATAAAATAGCACAAATACTGAGCCATTTGCTAAACAAACAATACAGTCTTGCAATGAAAACAGACTTAGCATGAGCAGTAAACTTCTCTGCCCTTGAAATTCACATTCATTGAAAGGGCATGAAAACCCACATTCATTTTGCATCTGGCCAGTGGAGGACTAAGCTTACCTCTGGGTTGTTTTCAAACTATAGGCTCCTCACACATTTTTAGGGCCATGCATACATGTATGTGTTCTTTGATTCACCTTCCTGATTGTAGCAAATTATATTCCTTGTAGAACATAGCACCACTTTTTAGAATGTGGTTTAAATTTGAGGAGCTTCATTCTGGGTGTCATTTGCAACCAATATATGTAAGAAGTCTGACAATATTCAGTATATTATGACAAAACATTTCAGTAACATCTGAAATTATCTGTAAAAATCTAAACGGATTTGTAACTGGATATCTAGGAATCAAACTGATGAATTTTTACAAAATGCTACAAATTTGCTGTTGTATGAATAGTAAGATAATGAAATCTGGCCTTCCTTGGAAAGGAAACATAGACACACCTCTGTGTAATTTCTCCAGTTTGAACAAGCAAAGGAATATAGTGAGTGCTATAGTGGACATTTATTAACAAAGAAAAAAACACAACTTTAGGTACTTACTATGGGGATATACAAGGAAGAAAGAGACAAAAGTATATTTGAAGAAAAATGCAAAATAAAGGAAATTAATTTAAAAAAAATAGCTCATTGCAAAAACAAATCCCTACTGTAAAGAACTTGACATAAAAAAATAGACACAAAAAATAAAACTTTGGGACAAGAAGAAGAAAGCAAACATCTCCATACACACATAGTTTGCAAAGTGCTTACAAGTTCCTTTGTTCAATGCCTACACAGCCTAATCAGTCATCAAGGCCAGACATTATGAAATCTCTTTCCTTCAAATAAAAGGTGCCTTTGTCAACAGTAGCATGTAGGAGCAAACACTTTTTTTGAAAAAGTCAAAAATGAGAAGAGACAATATATTCTGAAACACTGTAGCATGTGAACAAGGATTCTGGCCACTGAGCATGACATAAATATCACGACTGAAAAGCTTCTGTCACCTCCAAAGTGTAAGATACTTTTGAAGAAGCAATTACAAAACTGTGAAAACCTTCAAATACCTCTACAGAAACTGTTGATTGAATACCTGCTTCGTTCAGGCATCCCAGAAATAGTAATAAAAAAAATAAATAAAATTAAACAAAAAAAGTTTAACACTATGTCCAGCACTAGCAAGTACAGCTTGTATACATACAAAACATCTTACTTCAGTTTATCAGCTCACATGAGAGCTAAAGCATAAAATATTTCTTTACAAAACCCAGAGACAGAGCAAGGCAGTATTCAGTTACACTCTTCCATTTCTCAGACAGCATTTTGTTTCTTTAGTAAGTATGCCTCCAGTATGGTTCAACATAAAATTAAATGTTACACAACTCATTAGATCTACACACACTTTTGTGTTGTAAATCTGTCAGTGCAAATACATTTGTACTCCTCTCCAGCAAAAGAAAAGGAGTTTCAAGTGTCAGACAAGACATTTTTGAAGTGCAAAGATTTCTAATGCTGCTGCTAAGTCTGAGTTCCTCATCAAAGATTGACAGTTTTCTAAATAAAGTAGCTGAATTTTCAAAAAATGGTCAGTACTTTAAATTTCCCTGTTTTGGGGTAAGGGGTTCCCCCTTTTCCACAAAAGAAACCCAATTTTTGGGCCAAAAAACAGCCTTGTAAAAGCCCGGAAAAAGGGAGATACCCCCAACCTTAAAAGCCGCAGAGATACCTCACTAAAAGAATTACAGGTCTAAAGCAGATGCCCTATGCTGACCATCTAAAAAAACTCCAGCTATACTCTGTGGCATATCATCTACTCAGAGGTGATCTCTGCTTATCATACAATGCCATGTCAAACCCTGAGCTACTGGACATACTCCACTTAAAGAAACCCCAATCCCTCAGACATGCTCCACTTAAACAAATCCCAATCCCTCAGAGCCATACACTCCAGGGATCTAAACCTTGTCATCACAATGAACAAAACATGCTGGAGGGATAGGTTCCTGACCCAGAGACTCCCCATACTCTGGAATAGACTGTCCATACATGTCAAGCAGAGCGCCTCCTTGGCCCTCTTCTAAAGGAACTTGACAATTGGATGGGAGATAGGAAATTCACCTCAGGGATCATGTCAGTAGCCCTGCTAGACAGGGGTCCAGGGAAGTAAATATTGTGGGAAGAAATATCCAGGGAATTGTTATGGCTAGGCTTGTATAGGCCCTGGGGCTGATAGCCTAGTACCAACCTATGAACCTATGAACCTATACCATTTTGCATTTCTTGGCATTTAGTTTTAGTCCACGACTCTGACACCAGTTGTTTGTGTGCGTCAGCCCCTCCTGGAGAACAATTGTAACAGTGTGAGACTCAATGACAATTCTTAATTTGTAATCATCTGCAAATTTAGTCAGCCAGAGACCACTGACATTGGCCTTGACGTCTGAGAAGTAAATGCCAAAAAGGATTGGTCCAAGGACTGATCCCTGAGGGACTCCACTTGTGACTGGCCTCTTTGTAGAGGTGGACTCCCCAATTCTAACTTCCTGGGTCCTGTCTGTGAGCCAGTTAACTATCCACCAGGTGACATACGGGTTTGTACCTAACCTCTTGAGTTTGTCAACAATGCACAAGTGGGGTTCACTTAGAGGACATTTTAAGCTTAGCCAATTTCCCTTTTGATGCTTGAATTAACATTTCCTGATTGATCTTAACTAATCACATGGCTGATAATTGTACATTAGCCCTAGTGAGAATAACTGTGCTCATACCATAGATAATTTGAGGGGACCCATGTAAGGGATGCAGCATTTAGGAACTGCCTCTATCCATTAGTTGTATGAGGGGCAATCCTGGAGTGCAGTTTCTATTACCCATCCTTAGATCCAAGTTGCATTTGAATATGGTCAAGGATGAGCTTTATTTTACTTGAATGGATAGTCTGCAACCCCCTGCTGCTCCAGCAGCAGCCACCTCTCCAGCCACTCCAATGTTCCATTACTTGGATATCTCTCCTCAGTTACCATAAACACTGTTCAAATCTGTCAGCGTGCATACTCTTTTCTTATTTATTTCTACAGTAATTACAGAAATTGAAATAAAATAGCACAAACACTGAGCCATTTGCTAAACAAACAATACAGTCTCGCAATGAAAACAGACTTAGCATGAGCAGTAAACTTCTCTGCCTTTGAAACTCACATTCATTGAAAGGGCATGAAAACCCACATTCATTTTGCATCTGGCCAGTGGAGGACTAAGCTTACCTCTGGGTTATTTTCAAACTATAGGCTCCTCACAAATTTTTAGGCCCATGCATACATGTATGTGTTCTTTGATTCACCTTCCTGATTGTAGTAAATTATATTCCTTGTAGAATACAGCACCACTTGTTAGAATGTATTTTAAATTTGAGGAGTTTCATTCTGGGTATCATTTGCAACCTATATATGTAAGAAGTCTGACAATATCCAGTATATTATGACAAAACATTTCAGTAACATTTGAAATTATCTGTAAAATCTAAACTGATTTGTAACTGGATATCTAGAAATCAAACTGATGAAGTTTTACAAAATGCTACAAATTTGCTGTCATATGAAAAGTAAGATAGTGAAATCTGGCCTCCCTTGGAAAGGAAACATAGACACACCTTTGTGTAATTTCTCCAGTTTGAGCACGCAAAGGAATATAAAATGATGTAGTGAGTGCTATAGTGGACATTTATTAACAAAGAAAAAAACACAAGTTTAGGTACTTACTATGGGGATATACAAGGAAGAAAGAGACAAAAGTATATTTGAAGGAAAATGCAAAATAAAGGAAATTACTTAAAAAAATTAGCTCATTGCAAAAACAAATCCTACTGTAAAGAACTTGACATAAAAAATAGACACGAAAAATAAAACTTTAGGACAAGAAGAAGAAAGCAAACTTCTCCATACACACATAGTTTGCAAAGTGCTTACAAGTTCCTTTGTTCAATGCCTACACAGCCTAATCAGTCATCAAGGTCAGACATTATGAATTCTCTTTCCTTCAAATAAAAAGTGCCTTTGTCAACAGTAGCATGTAGGAGCAAACACTTTTTTTGAAAAAGTTCAAAAATGAGAAGAGACAATATATTCTGAAACACTGTAGCATGTGGACAAGGATTCTGGCCACTGAGCATGACATAAATATCATGACTGAAAAGTTTCTGTCACCTCCAAAGTATAAGACACTTTTGAAGAAGCAATCACAAAACTGTGAAAACCTTCAAATACCTCTACAGAAAATGTTGATTGAATACCTGCTTCGTTCCGGCATCCCAGAAATAGTAATAAAAAAATAAATAAAAATTAACAAAAAAAGTTTAACACTATGTCCAGCACTAGCAAGTAGAGCTTGCATACATACAAAACATCTTACCTCAGTTTATCAGCTCACATGAGAACTAAAGCATAAAATATTTCTTTACAAAACCCAGAGACAGAGCAAGGCAGTATTCAGTTACACTCTTCCATTTCTCAGACAGCATTTTGTTTCTTTAGTAAGTATGCCTCCAGTATGGTTCAACATAAAATTAAATGTTACACAACTCATTAGATCTACACACACTTTTGTGTTGTAAATCTGTCAGTGCAAATACATTTGTACTCCTCTCCAGCAAAAGAAAAGGAGTTTCAAGTGTCAGACAAGACATTTTTGAAGTGCAAAGATTTCTAATGCTGCTGCTAAGTCTGAGTTCCTCATCAAAAGATTGCCAGTTTCCTAAATAAAGTAGCTGAATTTTCAAAAAATGGTCAGTGTAAACTTTATTTGAAGACATTGAATACTGCCTAATTATTGTACACTGAATACTTAAGAACTCTGTCTACCTTCAGCGTGTCTTCTGGAATCATGTCTGCAACAGGTACACTGAAGTCTTCAAGACAATCCCCTCGGTAGCAGCATACAAGACAACGATCCCTGCAGCAGCATAAAAGACAATGATCCCTGCAGCAGCATAAAAGACAACGATCCCTGCAGCAGCATAAAAGACAGCGATTCCTGCAGCAGCATAAAAGACAACGATCCCTGCTGCAGCATAAAAGACAATTATCCCTGCAGCAGCATAAAAGACAATGATCCCTGCAACAGCATAAAAGACAATTATCCCTGCAGCAGCATAAAAGACAATGATCCCTGCAACAGCATAAAAGACAATGATCCCTGCAGCAGCATAAAAGACAACGATCCCTGCAGCAGCATACAAGACAACGATCCCTGAAGCAGCAGCATAAAAGACAATGATCCCTGCAGCAGCATACAAGACAATGATCCCTGCAGCAGCATAAAAGACAACGATCCCTGCAGCAGCATACAAGACAATGATCCCTGCAGCAGCATAAAAGACAATTATCCCTGCAGCAGCATAAAAGACAATGATCCCTGAAGCAACAGCATATATCCATACCTGAAAGCTGTGTCTGACCAGAAGCATGAGCCCTGAATCAAGAATATATATACAAAACATCTTGCCTTTCCTTGCCTGAAACATTCTTCAGGTAAGCAGGCAATGAAATTTCGCGCCTAAGTTGTGTTTGGCATAAATATGCATGCATGGCTTCTGGTCCTTTTTTCTCTGCCCATGGGGACTAGACAAAAGCGGGAACTACAAGAAAAGTGCAGGGGACTAGACAAGACAAAAAGTGAAAGTGCAGGGGATTAAACAAGACAAAACGTGTCCACGGGGACTAAACATAAAAGTGCAGGGAACTAACTAAACAAGACAAAAAGTGGCCTGCATATTTCCCTCCTTTTAAATGTATGTTTGCTCAAGCTCTTCAAAGCTGCAGAGAGACTAGCCTTCTGCATTTTGCCCTTCTGTGATATTAGAAAAAGATACATGTTTATTTTCAATTGTTTTCTGCACTTCTATTTTACTACATATCTCTGTAATCTGTACAAGCTGCAGTGGTGGTGCTGCAGTAGCATTGTCACCTCACAGTAAGACGTTGTTCTGTTAGATTCTCAGCTAAAGCGTCTTCTCTGTGGAGACATGCGTGAATGGGTGTACCTTCATTGAAGGTTGTGCATCAGGCCTGGCAAGTCGGTACGTAAAAATCTACTGCCAATCATTAGCGGACCGGAGTTCTGCTGTGGCGACCCCTAACCGGGAAAAGCCGAAAGATACAACAACATCTCTGTAATCTGTACAACTGTTGTTTGCAATCGGTGCAAAAACTTTTTTTAGTCTTTTTGTTGTCTGATAGAGCTGAATTCCCTTTCAGCTTGTAGTGAAATCTTTTGTCTAGAGAGGCTAGATGTTTTTCTTTGTGGCAGAAAGTAATCAGTCTGGTTTAATCTAGCTAAAAGCATTCCTGCAAAACTGTTATTTTTGATTGGATAATTGGGCTGGTTTATGTTTCTCTGTCTTTAATAGTCAGTGTTTTAAACCAGTTATACTTGTTTGCTCAAACTGTTCAAAGCTGCAGAGAGACTGGCCTTCTGTCTTTTGCCCTGCTGTGACACTGGAAAAAGATAGGTGTTTATTCTCAATTGTTTTCTGCACTTCTGTTTTACTACATATCTCTGTAATCCGGACGACTGTTTGTTTTCCCACCCACCTGCCCAGTTATGGCAGTTAAATCTTGGTGGCTTTCAGTTGCCCAACTCTGGTATAAAGTTGATACTGGACACTCCCCTCAGTCACATTACATCAGCTCGTTCTACTGTTTACAGTGAGAACTTAGTAAAGCCCCGCCCCTTTAGCTTCTGAACCTTGAATTATCTCATTATCTTCTGTATCTTCACTTTCTACTAAAAAAAAACTGCACCTCTTTCTCCTTCATTTTGCTGTTTGCCATATTTATTACTGTTTGTTGGTATCCTCCCTAAATTGGTGACAGTATTCTACTGAATCGCTGCTTTATTATTGCTGTCTGTTACTGTTGTGATTTGTGAGCGATTGTTTCAAAGCAATTTACTATTTCATTGCTATCTACTGCAATTTATTGCTGTTAACTGTATTTTACTGCATTTTTTTGTTCTTAAACTGTATTTTTGCATACTACAAGTTCTATTCTTTTGACTATAAGTGATTAATCTGTGCTTCATTGTGAGTTTTTTCTTACTGAGTTTTTAACCTTAAAACTAAATACAGGTCTGCAGCATCCAGAGCTTCAGCTGGATGTTTTTAACTCTTTTGAGGTATTCCAGCTATAAGTTAACTTTTTTCTGAAAAAAAAACAAAAGTTTTTTTGTCTTCCAGCTAGTTAATTTCATGATAAACAAATGTTAAATAAATAAATAACTATAAAACAAAGTTCTAAGCTTGTTTCTACCTATCCTGCTACTAGAGTAGTCCAGATACAGATTTGTTGTATCTAGGAACAGTCCTAGATTTGTAAGTTTTTGAGTTCCTCAGACCTTTCTGTGTTAGATGGAAGCCTTCCAGCTTATCAGTTAGAGTGGTAAGCACTAGGTAGCCTATCTACCATAAGAGGAATGGTTTCTGGCTCTAAAATTGTAGTTTATTGGCTGTTTGGGCAGTTTTTCTATCCTTTTCAACTTTCTGGTTTAAAGGCCTGTGTTTGCACAGGTCTGCACTTGTTTAAGCTCCTCGGATCCTGTTTTGGCATCCTGCAGACTACAAGAGCAACAGAAAGAAGAAAGACAGACTTTAAGTGCCTCTATTTTGACTTTTTTCCGATCATACCGCTTTCTGCACTTGTCATTTTTTTTAATTTAGCTGCATTTATTTTAACTGCATTTGCTTTAATATTGCTACACACTCAAGTGCTAGCTTGCACTGCATTTAAAGTATTTTTATTACTCTCTCAACTGTTTCCAAAAAAAAAAAAAAAAAGTTCTAAGCTTGTTTCCCACCTTTTCTGTTACTGGAGTAGTCCAGATACAGATTGGCTGTATCCAGGACTGTTTTGTAAGTTTCTGGGTTCCCCAGATCTTTCTGTGTTAGAAGGAAGCCTTCCAACCTATCAGTGGGCGTGGTAAGCACTAGGTAGCCAATCTACCACAAGAGGAGTGGTTTCTGGCTCAGAAATTGCAGTTCATTGGCCATTTGGGCAGTTTCTTCTATACCTTTCAACTTTAGGCTTTAAAAGTCCATGTTTGCATGGGTTTGCGTGCCGCGCAGCACGCTAAGCTGGAGTAAACTATTACTGGTGCCAGAAAGTCTGCTCTTCAGTTTGTCCCTTAGATCTTGCTAGTTCTCTTCTCTCTTGCACTTTAATTAGCTTATTCACCCAGCACTTCATCAGGCTTTTTGTAGCAATTATTGCAGCACTCATAAGTGCTATCAGCACTAGACATTCTATAAAGGGACAGCTCCAGTACTTAGTAATGATGACCATCCCTCCTGGCATGTCTAAAGATCAGTTCCCTGTGCTTTCTCCTATTAACCTGGTGAACTTGGGCATTCTGAGGCAGTGTAGCAGTTGCCTCATGTACACAGACAACCCTCTTCTCTTACCTCCCTACACTCAGACTTGTGAGAGATGCATTTATATCTCCAAACTGGAAGCCATGCACTCTCCAGCCAAGACTGGAATAGCTGGTCAAGACGAGAAGGTCAACACCTGCACCACACCACAAGAGACACATAGCCCTCCAGGTCACCCACCATCACAGCCATCACATAAAAACACAAACCACCTACCCAGTTTCACAGAGGGTCTCAATAGAAATCTACCCAAACAGCAGAGACCTCCAAGACAGAAATGCACTTAACCACCACAACACAGCACAAACCACAAGACACATAGCTCACCTACACAGTGAAACCCTCAACCTAAGCCTCTAAGGCAAAACAGCTTGCCCAATACAATAATCATAGGTGGTTCAATAGTGAGGCACACTGATGTCCCACTCACTAGGTTGAATAAGGAGAAGATAGCAGTCAGCTCTCTATCAGGTGCCAGAATCCGACACATAACACATGCACTCAGGTCACTCCACAAGTACAAGTATGACTCTGTCATTGTCCATGTGGGTGTGAATGACCTGAGATGCACCACATGAAAAGAGACATGGTGGAGCTCTCGGATTATGTGGCCCAGGCAGGTATGACCCTAGCCCTGATCAGCATACTACCATCACCCAGAATGATACCACAGTACAAACAGAAAATGATTGACTTCAACAATTGATTAAGTCTCTGGTGTCATTCTGTGGGGATCCAGTATCTGTCTGCTTGGTATGAGATGATTGACAGACCTTGATGCTTTGCCAGAGATGGTCTGCATCTGTCACCCCTGGGTTTCCAGGTACTGGCTACAGCTCTTGCCACCCCTATAATGCCTTTTTAGGCGGTGTTCCAAAGTCCAAATTACCACCGTAACAGCTATAAATAAATGCAACCTGAGGGTCATGCTGCTGAATGCTAGAAGTCTAAATCTCAAGATGCACTTGCTTAAAGCACTCCTCAAAATGGACATCACTGACATTTGTGCTGTATTGGAGACCTGGTTTAAAGCAGCAGAAAGCACCCCTGCATTACCAGGCTATAACTCATTCCCCACCTTTCGGCCCCAGAAAATGGACTGAAGCTCCAAAGACGGTGGTGTCTCCAAATTCATAAAGGATATACACACCTCCAGACTAGTAGCCCAGCATAACGCGTCTGAGATACTCCAGGTAGAAAGCACAAACAGCCAGCACAAAAGAGGAATCCAATCTTTATTTAAACATAAAGCAGACCAGTTTCAGCCTTGAAGACCTTTATCAATGCAAAAAGACAAATTAGTGTAATGAAACATCCTTTTTAAATAAAATCCTTGTTTGTTCTGCCAGTCAGAACAAAAATATATTAATTTAAATGCAAAGAACACACCCACAACAAAATGTGTACTCAGTACTTCTACATAAAAAATATCAAATGCAGGATATATAAACATATTTAATGAGCTGAGGATGAAAACCTAAAAATGAAACAATGCTGAAAAATGAATGTGAAGCCCTGTGAAATAGAAATATCCCTGACAGGGACCTATGTCCGAACCTACTAAATTAAATCTTGATACTATATTTAGTATATGTCTATAAAGATGATCATTAAGTCCATGGGGAAACAAACCCCCCCAGACGAATGATCCATGACTTTCCTTTTTATTTAGAAGTTCATGCCATTTGTTCTTGGAAAACCTTGAACCCACAACCTTGTCAATGAAACCTAGCCACTTTATTATGAACCTATGAACCTATGTATGCTTGTATAAGGCATCTGTAATAACCTTATTTCTGATATTACTCAGATGTTCTGAAATCCGTAATTTAAAAGACCTTGATGTTTGACCTATATAAAATGGAGAGCAGTGGCACTCAGCCAAATAGATCACCCCAACTGCTACTGCAATTTGTAAAAGTCTGGATTTCAAAAACATTTGTTGTATTTTTGGTGGAGAACACCTTGGTTTTCAGTACTTATCTGCAGAACGTGCAATGTTCACAGGGAAAATAGCCATACACTTTAGTACTATCTAAAGTGCATTGAGTTTTCACTTGAAAGGATGAATGCCTTTTATAAAAACTTAAATGTCCCCCTACAGTAACCCCTCTTTGATAGGAAAAAGCACATCTGTTGTCCAATATTCTAGCCAAATATTCATCAGAATGTAAAATATCCCAGTGTTTTTGTATCAACTGAGTGAGATGTTTAGTGTTTCTACCAAAAGTGGTAGTAAACCTAATTTTAGATCCTTGATGGGATTTAGAACCTTGATAGGTAATCAATTCTTCCCTAGACATCTTATCCACAACATAACTGGTATATGATAAATGTCTAGCTGAATACCCCCGTTCTACAAATCTATGGGTTAAATCCTCATTGAAATGGTCAAGATCTGTCTGACCTGAACATATCCGTTTTATCCTCATAAATTAGATTTTGGAATATTCCTCGTAATATGACCTGGATGGCAGCTGGATGCATGCAGTAATGAGTTGGAATGAAAGGGCTTCCTGTAAACTGTACTAGCTAAAGTACCATCATGTTGTTTATTGACCAAGACATCCAAAAATGGAATCGACCTCCTGTTAAAGTCAACAGTAAAGTGGATGCCCCATTTATTATCATTAAGCTAACAAACCCATTCTTGTAAATACACCGCATCAGATTTCCAACTCATCCAGCAGTCATCCAGGTACCTATGCCAGATATCCATTCAATCAATGAAGATATTATGGCTCCTACCATAGATCATATGGTGTTCCAGGTAACCCATAAAAAGGTCTGCATAAATGGGGGCAAAAGCAGCCCCCATAGCAGTACCCTGAACCTGTACATAGCATTTTCCATTAAAAAAGAAAACATTCTTAGTTAATACGTGCCCAACTAAGCAAAAAAGAAAGGTATTAAACCCAGGATTTGCTGAGTCAAAAATCCAGTGCCATAAGACCCACCCAGTGAGGGATGCTAGTATATAATGATGTTACATCCAAGGTACACAGTAACCATTCATCTTCCACTTGAGAGTCAGCAATAATGTTAAGGAACTCTGTCGTATCTTTGATCCTAGCCCTAACTCCCTTCAAAAAAGGTTTTAAATATTTGGTTAGGTAGACAGAGATGGGTTCCATTAAGGAATCCCTACCTGACACAACTGGCTGCCCCGGGGGATTATGAAGGTTTATGTGTACCTTAGGAAGCAGATAAAGGTATTGGGAAGAAGGTTCATTAACCTTGAGATGAAAACAGGTTTGTTCATCAATGATGCCCTCACTCCTAGCCATATCCAAAAAATTATCAATTTCAATTTTGAAATAAGGAGTTGGATCAATAAGCATGTTTGTATAGAATCTGGCATCATTGAGCTGTCTATTGGCCTCAGTTTCATAATCAGACCAATTCATAACCACTATAGAACCTCCTTTATCTGCATGTACCATAACCAGATCTTTCCTGCTCTTAAGCTTCCAAAGTGCCTCTCTTTCTGCTAGATTTAGGTGATTAGAAAGCAAACCCTCACTGGTGTGTCCACCAAAATGTAACTCTTTAAGTATACATTTCTGAAATATATCAACATGTTTGCTCATTGGTGGTACAAAACAAGATGCATGAAATTTAAAGGCCACCTCATAAGATTCAGTGTGGTTTTCTGAATCCCTGAACAAAAAATTAAGTTTAGAAGTCTACAGAAAGACAATAAATCCTGTGCAAAATCACTTTCTGAGACAGCAAAACTGGGTATGAAGTTTAATCCTTTATTCAATACATCATAATCACTGACTGACAAAACAGTGGAGGAAATATTTATGACATTGTTGGTAGTCTTTTCAGCTCCAAGAGTTACAACTTGGCCTCTATTGTTAAGCTGGGATTGAGCTCTACATTTGTGTTTTCTATCCCCCCATTTCATATGCCCCCCTAAAGGGACCTTATCATTAGTCAAAAGACCATCATTAGACAAACAACGCGTGTGCACTGGTGATGTCTGAGAAACCTCATTTTCAGTATCAGTATGGGAGGATATATCATCTCCCGAACCATCACTTATGGTCTTTTTGAGGATAGATTTTCTTTTTCTTTTTTGTCTAGGAGTCTGATCCCTAATTTTAGAAAACAAAACATTTTTGGTCTGTTCGAAAGGATGACCTTGGCTATAATCATACTGATCCCTGTTAAATTTACAAACCTTCCTAGCTTTCAGCTCATTTTCAAATTTTAACAAGTCCCCACTCAATTTCCTTAAACATTCTTTATATTGGGGTTTGTGTTCAAATTGTTTGGCATCATGACACATTTTGGAAACATCTGTGTTAAGAATTTCAATTCTACGTTCATGAAAGGCATATAAAGCCTTTACAAATTCCATTGAGGAATTTTGTTGGATGCTGGACCAGGTTGAAAGTAGAACCTCATCAGGCTGCCCCACTAAAGGCTTCAACCAAATTCTTAAACCCCCTGGGGTAATGCCGTTCTGGATATAGGCTTTAAATAGCCTAGCATGCCATAAACTGGATCTAAGGGCCTTCATATTTTTGAAAATACTATCAAAGAGAGAGTGACAACCATCATCTTGGATTGGTTCCAAGCCATTTTTGGGTAAATTGGTTCCTAGTGACTCATAAATACCAATATCGTCCTTACCTACCGATAAACCCTTCAAAATTGTTATAAGGTCTATGTTGAAAAAAGGACCACTAACTTGGTATATTAAATCGAGCCAACCAAACAGGGAAGGGGTAACTAATGTTAGTGATTGATGTTGACACTGTGTATAGTATCACAACTAACCTCCACTATATAAATATAACTATGTTAGCACAGAAATAAAAAAATCACAACTATATGTTCACCCCTGAAATGGAATAATGCTCTATAATATAGTAAGTTAACAATTTCAAAACTTATAGACTAGCAAAGCAAATATCAGCAGTGCAACACATCATAGTAGTTCATTACAATATTATTATTGTAAAAACAAAAATACTTAAAAAACATTGTCAGTATAAAGAACATAGAGATATATGTCCACAAATTTCACAAAATGCAAACATACAACTATAAATCGAATCCAATATGAAACGCCACTCCCAACAACTATAGAGTAGACACCTCAACAGTATAATTACAAAAAACAGTATAATTACAAAAAACAGTATAATTACAAAACTGAATTTGGTGCCACTGTTATCGTTATCACAAAGTCAACTAAACTCATTGCAAGTATGTAGAACACAACTGAGCATTTAAAAATACACTGCTTCCCATAAAAAAGAAAGAAATGTATTCCCTGATAAGAATATACCTTCCCTTGATTCCTTTCTATAGCCCAGCAATATCAAATTCTGTCCTTACAAACTCACATACTAGTAATTAGCTTCCAAAATGCTATTAGTCCCAAAGGAAAAACAAACATCCAAAGTTTCAGTAAGAAATGAATCCATAACTTGCTTCCATAAACCAATATACCCATTGTAAAAAGTAGCGGTCGATAATGTCCATTATAACAGTCCACTGTTTAAACATGAACACCAATCATCCCAGCCTCAATTGCATACTTCGAGAACAGTTCATGGAAATATATACAACCCAGAAATGCTTCCAACATGCCCGTTGTAAAGAGTTTTAACTAGTAATGTCTGTAAGGTAAATCCACTGTATAAACACGAACAAAAGTTTGCTTCAGGAACACTTCTTTAAGGTATACACAGCCAAAATGTACTCTTACTGCTTCCGTTATTAAATATAACAATAATATCCAATAGATCGATCCTCTATTCGGACACAAGCAAAAGTTGTCACCAGTCACTGCATTATTACTGGACCCAAAAGCAACTCCCCTATAGGAGTATTAGTTATTACCTAAAAATGGCCATTGTAAAAAATGGTAACCAAAAAATGTTCCTGGACCCAAGAATAACTCACATAATTAATAGCTTACTCAGAAGGACTTCCTTTATATCTCCAAAGACCAGAGATGTTCTCAATAAGATCGTTGCTGAAAAATAACTGCCAATAATGTCTGTTGAGTCAATACGCTGTTTGAACATGAACTAAAGTTGTCATAAATCACAGTAACATTCCTGGACCCAAAAATGACCCAAAAACAACTCCCATATAGGAATATTATAAGAAGAGTGTCCCAAAGTAAAATGTTGGAAACGCCCATTATAAAAAATGGCGACCAATAGTGTCCATTAGATAAATCCACCAGAAACACATTCAGATCTACATAGCCCGGAGATGTTCCCAATATGACCGTTGTTAAAAAATAGCGGTCAATAATGTCCATTGAGTGAATATACTGTTTGAACACAAACTAAATCACAATAGCATTTCTGGACCCAAAAACAAACCAAAAACAACTCCCCTATAGGAATGTAAATTATTACCATAGGGAGAATGTCCCAAAGCAAAATGTTAGAAGCACCCATTGTTGAAAATGGTGACCATTAGTGTCCGTTGGATAACTCCACCATTTGAACCTAAAAGAAATTATCACCAACCACAATTTCATTCTTCATAAGCATTACGTGATTGTCAAGCTGAATTCTCAAAGAACTTTTTTCAAATGTCCCATGGCAAATCAGCAATCTCCTGAAAGTACACAGCCATCCAGCATCAATATTATCGAAACATGCACCAGCGAAACTAAACTATCCATAGACCCAAAAAATATGAAGACAAACTCCAAATAGTTACCAGAAATGGGAAATAATTCCCAAATGACAAAAAACTGCAGCTGTATTGAAAAAAACATCCACAAATGATGAAAAGGGTGCAACGATAATGTCTAGAAGCATGGAAACACCCGATACCGAAATGGACTCCTCAGACACCACCTACTCCAGGTAGAACTAACATTGGGTAAGCTGGCAATTCAGGTTGTAGCCTGCTATAGGTCCCCTGCCATGTCCCAAGACTCTCATTCCACATTCCTAAGTACCCTGGAAACTATTAAGATCCAACCCAACACTCTCATACTAGGTGGCTTGAAATACCCCTCCATCACCTGGGAAAAGTACTCATGCACCAATACACTGGCACAACGCTTCCTGGAATTCATCATTTCCAATACCATGGACCAACTCATTCTTACCCCCACTAGAGAAAGCAACATCCATGACCTGGTTATTACTAACATGGGCAACCATTGCTCCACACCAATAGTCAATTTATCCCTGGTTAGATCTGACCACAAACTAATTACCATGGAAATCCACATCTCACCCACAGTCCCCACAAAGGTATCCACCATGAAAAACTTCTCCAAAGCTGACTTTGGAGTCCTAAAAACAGAGGTGACTAACTTCACAGCACCCATGCCAATGGAAAATAGATGCATGACTGCCAAATCATACACCAATGCACTGTGCGAATACGTACATAAATGCATGGAACTAGCCATACTGAACAGAACCAAGATACTGTCCTCCAAAAAAAGGAAGCCAATCTGGTGGTCCCCTGCCATTAATAAACTCTACAAAAGAAGGAAGAAACTGTTGCAGAAAAAGGTGAAGTCCCAAGACTGGAAAAATTCCCTTATTAGCCTCAACAAAAAGTTGAGATCCCTCATAAAAAACCTCCAAAACCAGCTATGAAGGTAGAATTGTGGCAGACAGTAAAATCAGCCACAAAGCCTTCTATAGTTATATCAAGAATCTCCACAGCAATACCCAGATTTTCTCTGAGTTACTGCACAATGGTACCTCCTATACTGAGCCAACAGATTCAGTGCCTACTTTACCCCCCCCCAAAGGACCAATCTCAATACTGGAAGAATGCCAGGCACCCAGCATTACTGCAGCACAGGTTAAAGCTGCATTGTCCAAGGCCATGAATACAGCTTCCATGGGACCTGACAATATCCCTGGGTGTCTTCTATATGAATTACAAAGTGAACTGGCACCACATCTGTGTGCCATCTTCACTCACATCCTCACCTCAAGCTTTGTCCCTATTGAATGGCACACTGCTACAGTCATCCCTCTCCATAAAGGGGGAAAGGGGGACTGACTACAGACTCTGGGAATTATCGCCCCATTAGCCTGATGAGTTTGATATTAAAGGCTATGCAGTGCATCACCATGGACCTAATTAACAAGGATATAGGGAATCTCCAAACTCTAGATCCCATGCAATTTGGTTTTGTGAAGGGTAGATCATGCCTGCCCAACCTGGTTGACTTCTTTGAGTCAGTCACTAGAGTTGTGGATGAGGGTAAGGCAGTTCATACAGCCTACCTCGATCTGACCAAGGCATTTGATGCCATTCCTCACTCAGGAATTATTGATAAACTCACCAAACTAGGCATCAACCCCTATATCACTAGGTGGGTTTCAAATTGGCTCACAGATAGAACCCACAGTGTGAAAGTAGCAGACTCCAGGTCAGACTGCCAACCAGTCATGAGTGGAGTCCCACAGGGATCGGTCCTGAGTCCTCTACTGTTTGACATCTACTTCACAGAAGTCCAGGCCAACACAGAGGGACTCTGGCTGACCAAGTTCGCAGATGACTGCAAGCTGGGAGCCATTACTATCTCCCCAAGTGATGCAGACATAATACAGAAAGGCCTCACTGAGACCAATGACTGGTGTCAAAACCATGGCCTTAATCTTGATGCAAAAAATGCATCATCGTCCCCTGTGGGAAAAACTCAGTTCTCACTAATTACCACATTGATGGGAGCCCACTGAACATTGAAGGTGTTATAAGAAATCTGGGGACACAGGTTGACAGCAACCTCTCCTTCGACCTCAACATTGCCACTGTGGTCAGAAAGTCCTTCTATGTGGCACATCTCATTACCAAGGGTTTTGCTTCCAGGAAGAAAGAGGTCATCATTTCTCTCTATTCTTCCCTCATTAGACCAATCATAGAGTATAATGCCCCACTTGGCATATACCTCACTAGACACCTGCAACAGCTGGAGAGGCCACAAAAGTACCTCACAAAAAGGATCTTAGGTGTTAAACACATGTCCTATATGGACAGACTCAAACAAATCCAGCTAGTCTCAGTCTCATATCGTCTACTAAGTGGCAATCTCTGCTTGACTTACAAAGCCATGTTTGACCCATCTCTGTTAGAAATGCTACATCTAAAGAAATCCCTCCTCACCGCATGCTCCAGAGGCCTCAACCCCATTACCACAATCAACAGAACATGCTGGAGGGACAGGTTTATAACCCAGAGACTGCCCATGCTCTGGAATACACTTTCCATACATGTCAAGCAGAGCACCTCACTGGCTGTCTTCAAGAGATATCTTGATGAGTGGATGGGAAATAGAAAGATCACCCTGGAGATCAGTCCATTGGCTCTACTTGATAGAAGCACTGGGAACTAACATTGGGTGGCACAATGCCAGGGCACTTCTATGGGCTAGGCTTGTAAAGGCTCCAGGGCCATTAGCCTTGTACACATCTATGAACTTATGAACCTATGTGCAGACATGCTGACCGCACTGTATGCCTTTCAGATGAAGCTGTGGTTCTGAATGGACTTGTGGCAGAGCAGCTCCACCTGTAAAACAAAACTGGTACTGCAGGCTCCCTGCTTACAAAATCTGTTCCCTCATAAATGTGGAGCTATAGGTTCCTAGGTTCATAGGTAGATACTAGGCTATCTGCCCTAGGGCATTTATAAGCCTAGCCAGAGTGTATTTGGCTTCCGCCTCCCTATTAAATTAGCCTACTGTGCCTCTGTAAAGTAGGTCACAGAAGGTACCCTTTTAAGATTAGTTTACTGTGCCTCTGTCTAGCAGGGACACAGAAGAGATCCCAGGGGTGAATTTATGATTTCCCATCCACGCGTCCAGATTTCACTTGAAGAGAGTCAGTGAGGGGCTATGTCTAACATGAATTGGGATTCTATTCCAGAGTGAGGGGAGCCTCTGGGAAATGAATCTGTCCCTCCAGCATGTCCTATTTATTTTTGTGCTGAGATTTAGGACCCTGGAGCGTGTAGCTCTAAGAGACTTGGATTTTTTGAGGTGGAGCATGTCCATTAATTCTGGGTTTGACATGGCTTTGTATGTCAGGCATAGATCGCCTCTGAGTAGGTGGTAAGCAACTGAGTAGAGCTGGAGTTTCTTTAGTTGAGCTGCATAGGACATCTGTTTGTAGCCCATGATCCTCTTGGTGAGGTACTTTTGGGGTCTCTCCAATTGCTGCAGGTGTCGGGTAAGGTACATCCCAAAAGGGGCATTGTATTCAATTATGGGCCTGATGAGTGAAGAGTAGAGGGGCACAATGACCACTCTTGATCTAGATGCGAACCCTTTCATGATAAGGTAGGCTATATAGAAGGTCTTTCTAACCACTTTGGCAACATGATTATCAAAGGAGAGATTACTATCTACGTTGGTCCCCAAATCTCTAATTACTTCTTTCATACTTAATAGATTACCACCTATGTGGTAATTCATGGGCACCTTGTTTTTCCCAAAGGGGATTACTATGCACTTTTTAGCATTTAGCTTGAGGCCGTGGCTCTGGCACCAAGCATCCATCTCTATGAGACCCTTTTGGAGGATGCTTATGTCAGCTGGAGATTCGATTATGGCCCCCAGTTTGCAGTCATCTGTGAACTTTGTCAGCCATAATCCCCCTGTGTCAGCCTGAACCTCAGAGAAGTATATACCAAACAAGAGAGGTCCCAGAACTGAGCCCTGTGGGAAGTCACTTGTAACTGGTTTGGATTCAGACATGGCACCTCTGATTCTGACCATGTGGGTTCTATCTCTGAGCCAGTTTGCAACCCATCTTGTGATATAGGGGTTGATATTTAAGCTGGTAAGCTTATTTATGATGCCTGAGTGGGGTATTGTGTCGAAGGCTTTTGCGAGGTCCAGGTAGGCTGTGTGGACTACCTTGCCCTCATCTATGGCTTTGGTAACTGTTTCAAAGAAATCAACTAGGTTTAAGAGGCAAGATTTGCCCTTAACAAAGCCAAATTGGGTATGGTCCAGTGTCTGGAGGCTCCCAATGTCTTTGTTTATGATTTCCATGACAATACACTCCATAGCTTTACAGACCAGACTAGTCAGGCTTATGGGGCAATAGTTTCTGGGGTCCGTTGTGGCACCAACTTTGTGGAGTGGGACCACTGTAGCTGTACACCATTCTTTGGGTACATATCCTGTAGTAAGGCTAAGTTTGAACAGTGACTTAATGTGAGGGTTCAGTTCTTCTTGGAGCTCATGTAAGACACAGCCTGGGGCACTGTCCGGTCCCATAGATGCTATGTTTTTTGCTTTGGAGAGGGCAGCTTTCACCTGTGCATCTGTGATGTCAGGGAGGTTACATTCAGTTGGGATAGGCATTTGCTCCTTTGGGGGGAAGGGGGGAGAAGTTTGTGCTGAATCTGTCTGCCAGGATGTTGGCTATGTCTGTAGGTTCAGTATATTTTGTACCGTTATGCAACAATTCAGAGCATATCTGGGAGTTTCCACCCATGTTCCTGACATAACTAAAGAAGGCCTTGTGATTATCTTTAGTGTCTAGGGCAATTTTTCTTTCAAAACTGGCCTTTGATGATTTTATGAGGGATCGAAGTTTCTTGCTAATACTGATCAGAGATGCCTTCCCTTTTTGGGATTTTGCTCTGTCATGTAGTAGCTTCCTCCTTCTGTTGTATAGCTTATTTATGGCTGGGGTCCACCAGACCAGTCTCCTGTTTTTGGAGGAGTGAGTCTTGGTTTTATTTGGGATAGCACAATCCATGCATTCCTGCAGGTGCTCATAGAATGCATTTGTAAAGGATTCTGTGGATTGGGCTGTATTATCCTCTGGCCCAGGGGCTTTGAAGGATTCCACCTCAGTCTTGAGAAGTGCAGAGTTGGCTCTTGAGAAATTCTTTACAGTGATTTCCTTGGCTGGGGGTGGGGACGGTGATTTCCTTGGCTGGGGGTGGGGATGGGATATGGATGTCCAGGGAAATTTGTTTATGGTCTGATCTTACCAATGAGGGGTTTACCTCTGGTGTGGAACATAGAGTCCCCATGTTGGTGATGACCAGGTCCAATATGTTGTTACCTCTTGTGGGAGTGGTGACCAGTTGTTCCATTGCATTAGAGTTTATAAATTCAAGGAACCGTTGGGCGAGAGTGTTTGGGCTTGAGTAGTTTTCCCAGTCAATGTTTGGGTAGTTGAAGTCACCCAATAACATAGTGTTTGGAGAGACCTTCATATTCTCCAGTGTTCTCAGGAATGCCAAGTGGGGTTCCTGTAATAGGGAGGGTGTTCTGTTGCAGGCTACAAACTGAAAGGCAGTTTTGCCCGCTGTTAGTTGCACATGGATGGTTTCCGATGCTTCATGCAGTGCCACTAACCTGGAGGTGTAGGTATCTTTGATAAATATAGATACTCCCCTCCTTTTGTGCTTCGGTCCGAGTTTTGGGGCTGGAACGCATGGTATGAGTTATAACCTGGTAGTGCTGGGGTGCTCTCAGGAGCCTTGAACCAGGTTTCTGTTACTGCACAGACATCGATTTTCTCTATACTGAGGAGAGCCTCGAGTGCATGCATCTTGAGGTTTAGACTTCTGGCATTGAGTAGCATTACCTTTAGTTTTTTATCCTTGGGTTGTCTATGGAGGTGGGTTTGTCCTTTGAGCCTTGCCTAAAAAAGGCACTATGGGGTGGCAAGAGCCTTGGCCAGTATACGAAAGCCTAAGGGTGACAGGTGGAAGCTGTCCCTAGCGGCAACGTGGCTTGTCGAGCATGTCATCCCAGGCTGACAGACACTGGATCCCCTTTGAATGACACCAATACTTTAGCCAATTGTTGAAACTGATCATTTTGTCTTTATACTGTGCCATCATTCTTGGTGAGGGCAAGATGCTACTCAAGGTCAGGGTCATACCAGCCTGGGCTACATGGTCAGAGAGCTCCTCTATGTCTCTTTTCATGTAGTCCAGGGAGGTACATCTCAGGTCATTCACACCAGCATGGACAATGACGGAGTCATACTTGTACTTGCTTTGGAGTGACCTGAGTGCTTGTGTTATGTGGCGGATCCTGGCACCTGACAGGCAGCTTACAGTGACCTTCTCCTTGTTCAGTCTGGTGACTGGGACGTCAGTGTGCCGGACAATAGAGTCCCCTATAACAAGTGTATTTGGTGTGTTGTTTGGCCTTAAGGGCTGTGACTGTGAGGCACACTGATTTTGTGAGATATGTGATTTGTGGGTATTGTTGAGGGGTGGCTGTTGCTTGGATATCTGCTTAGGAGGTCTTTGCTGTTTAGGCAGATTTTTATTTAGAGCCTCCGGGTATGTTTTGTGTGTTTATGTGTTGGGTATGCAGATGCAATAGGTCTGTGTGAGACTAGATTTGTGGTGTGGGTGGTTACCTTTTCCTCCTGACTGACTGTGCCAGTCTTGGGTTGAGAGAGCTCTGCCTCCAGTTTGGCTGTGTAACTGCATCTCTCACATGTATTAGAGTTTGTTGGAAGGAGGAGAGGGTTGTCTGTGTACATAAGGCAATTGTAACATTGCCTCAAAATTCTCAGATTCACCAGCTGGACTGGAGAGTAACCTTGAAACTGACCCTTGGACATACCAGATTAGTATAGGGAACTGTTTTTTTACTGATCAGATTAGGGAAGGGAACTGATTTTTCACTTGATCAGGAAGGACCAATCGGGAGCCTAATACTTATGAGAAGTCAAGGAGGGTGTAGTGCTTTAGTTAGTTAGTGTTTCCTTATAAGAGCTGAGCAAGTGCAAGGCTTTAGAAAGAGAATAGAGTGATTACTTTGAGAGTTTGAACAGTTCTAAGGGAAAAAGTGAAGAGCAGACTTTGTGGAGCCTGGAATAGTTTAAACCTGTTTAGGCAGCACTGCCCGACGCTGCTCAGTGCGCAAAACCGCGCAAAAAGAGAGTTGTAGGGTTTTAAGAAAGAGAGATCAAGGAGTTTAGAATTGACCCAAAATGGCCAATAAAACTACAGCTTCTAGGTAGCAACCACTCCTCCAGGGACAGGCAGGCTGATCAGTGTTAACCACCCCCACTGATGAACACAGAGACTTTCCTTTAGCCCAAGCAAGCACTGGCCTTCTAGAAACTTCCAAACAGTTCAGAACAGCAAATCTGTAACTGAACTTTCTAAACTTTCAGAAAGTGGGAAAAAAGCAAGATTTTTTTTTTTTTTTTTTTCTTTTTGTTGTGGTTTAAAGGTAGCAGAGATACATAAGCAGCAAAATAATCACAACAGTGCAATAAATGACCCCACACTTGAGTGCTAGGCCAAAATCAGGTAAAATGCAGTTTTTAGAGAAAAAAATGATTTTAAATTAAGTGCAACACAGGAAATGCAGTAAACAGGCTCTAGATGTGTTCCAAGTACTTTTACTGTTACAGATATAAACTTTAGCAAGCCAGAAAATGCCAAAAAGTAGGCGGCAAAGCAGTAAAACTTAATAAAAAATCAGAAGAAAATACTTAAAATCAAAAAATTGGTTCCTTTTCTTCTCTCAGCATTTTCTCCCCTTGGTAGGTGCTTCAGCAACAACTAGCAAGCCTGAAAAGACACCAAAACCATGAGGCAGCCGGGTTTTAAGAGAGACAGATCAAGGAGTTTAGAATTGACCCAAAATGGCCAATAAAACTACAGCTTCTAGGTAGTAACCACTCCTCCAGGGACAGGCAGGCTGTTCAGTGTTAACCACTCCCACTGGTGAACACAGAGACTTCCCTTTAGCCCAAGCAAGCACTGGCCTTCTAGAAACTTCCAAACAGTTCAGAACAGCAAATCTGTAACTGAACTTTCTTAACTTTCAGAAAGTGGGAAAAAAGCAATATTTGTTTGTTTTTTTTTCTTTTTGTTGTAGTTTAAAGGTAGCAGAGATACACAAGCAGCAAAATAATCACAACAGTGCAATAAATGACCACACACTATTCAGCAGCATCACCTATCAGTCAGAATTGGTACTGCAGACAGGCTCCTGCTTACAAAAAAAACAGATCCCTCATAAAGATAGGGCTATTGAACACCATCACCTATCTGACAAAACTGGTACTACAGGCTCCCTGCTTACAAAACCAGTTCCATCATACAGATGGAGCTATTCAGCAGCATCACCTATCAGATGAAACTGGTACTGCAGGCAGGCTCCTGCTTACAAAAAAATAGTATCCCTCTTAAAGATACAACTATTCAGCAGCATCACCTATCTGGTGAAACTGGTACTGCAGGCTCCCTGCTTACAAAACCAGTTCCACTATACAAATGGAGCTATTCAGCAGCATCACCTATCTGATGAAACTGGTACTGCAGGCAGGCTGCCTGTAATTCTAATTCCCGCATAGACATGGAACTTCTTTGCCTGAGAACATTGGCTGGACTTGAAGGAGCCGTTAATTCCCTGGGTAGCTTTGGACTACTTCCAGACAAGGTAATGTGGTTCAGTAGCACACTTTTCATAGGAGATGTAAATAAATAACCCTTACTGAGCAATCTCCTTAGCATATGCCATATCGAATTTTATAGTGTTGATGCAAAAGGTGTGTGCACGTACATGTACTGGTTATGTCCTATGTAAATAATACCAAATTATACAAGTTTTTGATGTAAAAAGTGTGTGCTTTGCATTTTATTTTGGTGGTAAAAATAACACCACTGAATTTTTTTTCTTAGAGCTAAAAATCCGCCTTGCCATTGTGACAAACTGCACTGACAATTGCTCACTGTTGTACATTCTTGTGTATTTCTATGTAAAATACATCATAAGTATTTTTCCCTAGAAAGTCACATTGTCAAATAGTCCTTACAGAGAGAACAGCTCACACTGAAAATGTACAGTCAAGCTGGTTTTAATTTCCTATAATGTTTTTATAACTGGGTGTAAATCATTGCTTGGTGTATATTGTGATGTTGTTTTGTGGGAGTAAACACTGAAATACAAAAAAAATCAAACGGCACATATACTTATTATGTATTTATTCATTTTTTTTTTTTTGGAAATCCCTTGTAACTTTATTATGAGGAGTACAATAGTAAATACAATTAATTGTAAAATAAAGATGCTTCTAAGCATACTCAATGCACTTTAAACAAAATCCTACAGGACAAAATATCCCCAATATTTAGACCCCTTCAATAAAAAAGTGCTGGGCATTTCAGTAACAGACTTCTTAATGTGGTGCCTAACATTAAAATGTACCAATTCTTTTCTTTAAATTCAACAAAATGTTGAATAAAAGTGGATTACTTCATTAAGCAATATAATTTATTATTGCTATCCTTCCTTTGAGAGTGAATACTTTGAATAAAAGAACTACATACTGTACTCAAACTATTCTTAAGATTATCCCACATTGTGTTCCTACATCTTCTAATCATCTACCAATACTTTAAGAATACTTGTATTTGATGTATTCATTTTTAATCTAATACACTGCTCAGAGCTGTGCTTGGTTTGGCTACTTCACCTGAGAGTTACAGAGAATCTGCTGCATCTAAAGCCATCCACTGCTAAAAGAATGAAACTAAGTATCATTTTGCAGTTCTGCTGATTATTGCTACTGTATTACATTAGAATCCTGTAGTATTTGTTACATTTCTCACAGTGTAGTAGAGTTTCAAAGCTGAACTGTTTCCACTGCTGCTGTAACACTTGATTACATTGTGTCTAATAGTTTTACAGAACAGTGGTGTCTAGACTGTGTGGTTTTCCTGCACCTGAGCTCTAAAACCAGCATTTTTACATTGAGGGTTTTCTGACTGCACTGTGTGCTCTAACAACTGTATCTGTGTTGGGGGCTTCTGACTGAAAGCATATTGTGTGTTTTACTGACTGATCTGTAGGCCTTGCTGTTGTGAAACTTGTTTTTCTGATTCTATATAAGCTCTGTGTTTATGCTAGGCTGCTGTCTGTGCAGTGGTGGTTAGCAGTGCCCTGTATACATGTAAATGCTTTCACATTAAAACTTCCCTTTGAATAACTATCTCTGTAGTCTTCTGCAGTCCCTCTGCTGCTCTAGGAGCATCTGAGTTTCACACAGAGTGACATCACATTGTTGGATAGTTGCAGTTCACACTGAGTATAGATTCCATTCTTCATCCATGTGCTATCATCCCACCCAGTTAAATCTATTCACTCTTCTCCTGGTTAAACCCATAGTAAAAACTGAAACCATGGATGGGCACTTTCCTGCTATCACTATGTCCAACCTGATGGACATGAGCATGCTAAGGCAATGTAGCAAATGACTCATGTCTACTGACAACCGCTTAATCCTGAAACAAACAAACACAGTATGTGAGAGATGTAGGTACAACTCTCACATACTGGCAAATAAAATGATTAACAGGTTGTCGGCACAGGCACATCATTTCCCTCACTAAATAAAGTCTCAACACATAAACCTACATATGCAGAGGTACTCAGAAGTGACTTACCAAAATCACAGAGGCCTCCCACATGCTGCCTTTAGAAACCACTTGCAAAGAAAACCAAGTCAACAGCAGCCGCTACACATAAAACACTCATCACAGTATCTCCACAAGCAAGCCCTTAAAGGAAAACACCAGACATTCAAACATCTTGGTCATAGGAGACTCCAGTGTGAGACACACATACGTCCCCCTCACCAGGTTAGATAAAGAGAGGATTACAGTCCGTTACCTGTCAGGGGCTAGGATTCACCAGATCACCCAGGCATTTAGATCACTCAACCACAAGTATCAGTATGACTCAGTCATAGTCCATGTGAGTGTGAATGACCTGAGACATACCTCCCTGGATTATATGAAGAGAGACATGATGGACATCTCTGAATACATGCCACACAGGTGGGTTTGAGCCTCACACTGAGCAGCATTCTACCTTCATTAAGAATGATGCCACAATACAAACAGAAAGTGATTGACTTCAATAATTAGCTTAGCTACTGGTGTCATTCCAAGGGGACCCAGTATCTGTCAGCCTAGGACAACATAATCAACAGACAATGCTGCTTTGCCAGAAGTGGTCTGCACCTGCTGTTGCTAAGCTTTTCAATACTGGCAAAGCATTAGCCAGCCTCGTAGTGCATTTTTTGGTGGTGACAACGCAAGAGACATAACAGAGTCTTTTAATTCCAAGCTGTAGGTACTGCTGCTTAGTGCTAGGGGTCTTAACAAAAAACTGCACTCCCGGAAGCTCTCCTCACTCTTGAGAATGCTGACATCTGTGCAGTTACAGAGACGTGGTTTAGAGCTGCGGAAAGCATCCTGGCACTGCAAGGCTACAATGACTGTTACATGTTCACTCTGAACAAAAGAGGAGGTGTTTTCATTTACATAAAAAACAATCAGACCTCACGATTGGTCAAGCAGGATGACTTGCTTGAGCTAGTCCATGACCAGTTGATCATAGGCAAAATCCCCCACCATGTCATCGTTAGCTACAGTTCCCCACCCATGACCTACAAAAAATACTCCGCATACCTGAAGTTACTAGAATCACTTATCATTCAGCCCAACACATGGGTGATTTTAGTTAGCCCTTCATAAACTGGGAAACGTACATGACCATTAACATGCAGGTTCACAGATTCCTGGACTTTATCAATGAAAATGCTCTGAACAGTTGGTCTGCACTTCCACTAGAGACTCAAATATCTCTGACACAGTACTCACAAACATGGGGGGGCATTGCACCCCCAGTGTACTGTCCTCATTGGTAAGATTGGGTCATAAATCGGTCTCCTTTGACATAAATGCAATGGTAAAACCCCCATCAAACCTTAAAACCCTAAATAATTTTTCCAAAGCAAATCACCTTCTATTAAGTGACAGCATAGGTAATTTTAAAGCTCCCCTAACCCCAGAAACATGGAAGCCTATTTAGAAGTATAAACAAATTCCCTTTGCAAACACTTAAACAGCTGCATAGAAATGTCTGTAACTGACCAACATAAACCCAGGTCTAGCTGGAAAAACAAGTCACCCTGGTGGATTTCTGGCATAATAGATTATACAACAGAAGGAAGAAATTCCTGTCTAGAAGTAAGTGGAAGGGTGAACAACAGAGACAAAAGTCCTTATTAGTCTCAACAGGCAAATTAGGGAACTAGTAATGTCTTCAAAAGCTAAATACAAGACTAAAATAGCCTGGAAAGCAAAGGCTAACCACAAAACAGTTTTAGTTATGTCCAGAATCTTAAGGGAAACACTCAACAATGTGCTGAGTTGGCTGTAGATGGCACTACCTATACTCAGCCAGAAAAAATAGCAAAACTGCTGGATGATAAATTCAGTTCAAATTTCACCCCTCATCACTTCTAGTCACTTCCCATGTAATACCCCTACCATTCCTGTGCCTGTCACCACAAAAGAATAGGTCATCACTGCGCTCTCTAAACCAGAAAAATGGTATGAATGAGCCCTGACAAACTCCCAGGGTGCTTATTAAACAGCTTGAAACATGACATAGTAGACCCACTTGGATTACTGTTTAATCATGGTCTCCAGGCAGGCTTTATCCCAGCAGAGTGGAAGACAGCAACAGTCATTCCCTCTGCACAAGGAGGGACCATCATCAGACCCAGGAACCTACTGACCCATAAGTCTGACTGGCCTTATATACAAGGCTATGGAAAGGATAATCATGGACTTGATTAACAATGACATAGGAAATCTCCAGATTTTAGACCCAGCCCAGTTTGGCTTCATCAAGGACAGGCCATGCCTGCTGAATCTGGTGGGCTTCTTTGAGAAGGTCACCAAGGCCATGGATGAGGATAAGACAGTGTAGACCACCTACATTGACCTGACCAAGGCTTTTGACACAGTATCCCACTTGAGTATTATAAATAAACTCAAAAAATTGTGCATAAACCTCTACATCACCAGACTGATAGCCAAATGTCTCACAGATAGGACACATTATTAGAGTGGGGAAATCCATATCCAGCAAGATGCCGGTCACCAATAATGTACCACAGGGCTCAGTACTGGGACCCCTCCTGTTTGGGATATACTTATCAGATGTCAAGGCAAATGTAGATGGCCTTTGGCTGACCAAGATTGCTGATGACTGCAAGATGGGGGCAATCATTGGCTCACCAAGCAAATGATTGATTTCAGAGCCATGGCTTCAGACTAAATGCCAAAAAGTATGTAATACCATTTGGGAAATCAAATACAGCTGCAAATTGCAACATTGATAGTACCCCCTAAGAGGGGATCCAGTGGAGAGAGATCTGGGTACTTAGATAGATAGCAATCTGAACTTTGACCACCATGTATCCATGGAGGTGAGGGAATCCTTCTATGTGGCTCAGCTTATAAGTAAGGGCATGGCATCCAGATCTAAGGATGTCATAGTACCATTGTACTGTGTCTTCAGAGGTTTCTCACCAAAAAATACAAGGTACAACCAACATGTCATATATGGACCAATTAAAAGTCCTATCAATGTATTCAGTTTCCTACAGATTACTAAATAGTGAGCTATGCCTGACCTACAAGGCAGTCTCTGACCCTGTCTTGATGATAATGTTGCATATTCACAAAACTAAGTGCACGAGGGTTACCTACTCCAAGGATCTAAACCTGATCTCTGACATGAATTGATCATGCTAGAAAGACTGATATGTATCCCAGAGAGACTGGACCTCCTCTGGAATAGGCTTCCTATTCACATGAAGCAGAGCCCTTCCCTGACCATCTTCAAGCACAGTCTGGATGGGAAATTTCAAATTCAGTCCTGGGGTGGCGCCCATGTTCCTTATGGACAGAGGCAGTCGGTAAAAGTTGTCAAAATCCTGCTTGCTGACCCTTGTTATATTTTCCCTAGGGATAGAAAATTGGTTAAATCTGGGTAAAACCAGCTTGTAAGAGCTCTTGAGCCATTAGCCACTTTGGAACCTACTTACTAAGAAATCACAGTAAGTCTACTAAACTAATCAACTTCCACCAAGTTCATAATTAGAACATTTTGAGCTTACAGATTCTACTTAATATTCTTGAAAACACAGACTGGACTCCTCTTAAGCAACTGCCCTTAAATGCTGCTGTGTAACACTTAAATGGCACCTTCCTTACTGTTCCAAACAGACTTGCACCTCCAAGAACAGTTTGTGTCAAAGCCAACTACACACCATGGTTAACCCATGAGACTCGTACCCTCCTAAAACAAAGGGACAAAGCATGGCAAACTTGGACTAAGAATACATCCCGCCAAAGCTGTTTAATTTACCAGCAACCTAGAAACAGTGGCAAACACCAAATTAAACTAGACAAACAACACTACTATTCTAATTTACAATGGAAATACAGAATGAATCCACAAAAATTCTGGAACACAATCAATAACATACTTCATCCTGGCAAAACCACAACTCCCCCCCTCCAACTTACCCGATAACACAAACAATATTGGTGAACAACTTAACATATTCCTAACTGAATGTGTTTTAGCACTGACTTAGAGTAGCAAGTCTCCCACAATGCCAACACCCAACAATCCAAGCAATATTGTAGATGCATTCTCATTTCAGACAATCCCAAAGCAAACTATTGCAAAACTATTCACCGGCAGCAAATAACTTGCCAGCTGAATATCTGAAATTAACATCAGATGTTATTGCCTCCCCTGTGTCAATACTTATAAACTGCTCTATAACAGAACAGTATGTCCCAGCTATTTGGAAAATGGTATATATTACACCATTACACAAAGGGGGCAATTCAACAGAACTAAGAAACTACCGGCCCACTGATATACTTTCACCACTTTCTAAAATTCTGGAAAGTTGTATCCACTTTCAACTTCTTAAACACCTTCTAAACAATAATCTCCTCTCATCATCACACAATGGATTCTGACCATATCATATCACTACTACAGCTCTTCTAAGTTATACTAATACTATAAATAAATTAAGAGATGATGGCAAAATAGTGTTTTCAGTCTTTTTGGACATGTCTAAAGCATTCAATACAGTTTCCCATCCTAAGTTACTGTCCACTCTGAATAATCTTCATATCAACCCTGATGCTGTTAACTGATTTCAAAGTTATCTATCTAGCTGCCAGCAAGCTGTGAAGTGGAAGCAAAATCTATCCCTACTCCTTCCTGTTACACTTGGAGTCCCTCGGGGTTCAATCCTAGGGCCCCTCCTCTTCAGCATAGTCATAAATGATCTTAATACTGCCTCCTGTCAAGCATCTACCAAACAATATGCAGATGATTCAACCCTCATATGTGCCACATCCATAATAACTCAACTTCTTACAGTCACACAAAAAGCCTTCTCTGATACTGAAACTTGGCTAGCAAACTCACAACTCATTCTCAACTCTAATAAAACTAAACTTATGAACGTTCATCCATCTAAACCTAGTAACCTCCCAACTAACTTATATATCACTGCCAGTAATAATACTAGGATTTTCCTAGATTCCCAAACAAAACTATTAGGCATCATAATTGACAATAGACTAAAATTTTACATACACATTTGTAATGCAACCAAAGTTCACAAGAACATGGGAACAACGTAGAGAAACAACAAATTCTCAAGAGACGCTGCAAGAATAGCCATAGCTAGAAACCACCTTCTCTCCTCATTCTTGTATGCATCCCCATACTTACTAACCTCAGAAAATCAGAACTAAATTACAATCATGTTACAATCAGATTGCCAAATCTGTAACAAACTCCACACATTCAACCCATCACTGTCAATGCCTCAAAAGTTTTTCTTGGTTGGAACTACCTCATGTTAAGAACTATAACCAGTTAATAATAGCTCACAAAATAATGCACAATCCTGACAACGTACCTTCCCTAAAAAATCTTCTACAACCCTACTCTAACGTTCAGAATCTTCGATCATCTAACAAAGACTTACTCCAAGTAACCAAAGTATCCAATACAGCAGGCAGTTCTCTTTACTCTAACTTTATTGCTAAAAAGTGGAATACCCTTCCACATAGTATTAGATCCATAAGCAACCTTATTTCAAAATATCTCTCAAAAGACACTTATTTGAATCCTGGCTTTGCACATGTAACACTCCAGGTTAATTATTAACTTAGCACTACTTCTACAATTTTGCTGTACATACTAACTCTGTTAACATATCCCTTCTGACAACACTACGTCTCTATACGTAGTTACATTCCTAGCCACAACTCACACCACTGAAGCATTACTATCTCCTGAAGCATAACATCTCCAACGCCCAGGTGAGAACTGCCCTCACTAAGGCAAAAAACACAGCATCCATGGGACCGGATGGTGTCCCCGGCTGTGTGCTTCATGAACTCAATGAGGAATTAAACCCACAGTTAGGACAGCTGTTTAATCTTAGCCTCACCTCAGGATACGTACCCAAGGAGTGGCGCACGGCAACTGTGGTCCCACTTCATAAGGGCGGTGCCTCCACAGACCCTGGAAATTACCGCCCCATTAGCTTGACAAGCCTTATCTGCAAAGCCATGGAGAGGATCCTAATGGAACTCATAAATAAAGACATAGGGAACTTGCAGACTTTGGATCCAACCCAGTTTGGCTTTGTCAAAGGCAGATCCTGCCTCTTAAACTTGGTTGACTTTTCGAGACAGTCACCAAGGCCATTGATGAGGAAAGGCAGTCCATACAGCCTACCTCGACCTGGCAAAGGCCTTGACACAATACCCCACTCAGGTATCATTGAAAAACTCATCAGCTTGAATGTAAACCCATACATCACAAGATGGGTTGCAAACTGGCTAAGTGACAGAACCCACAGGGTCAGAGTTGCTGGAGCCATGTCAGACTCAAAGCCTGTCACAAGTGGTGTCCCACAGGGCTCAGTCCTGGGTCCACTCTTGTTCGGCATCTACTTTTCTGAAGTACAAGCAAACACAGGAGGGTTATGGCTGACAAAGTTTGCAGATGACTGCAAACTGGGCCATAGTCGAAAACACATCTGACACAGATATCCTCCAGAAGGGCCTCACAGAAACGGATAACTGGTGCCAGAGCCATGGCCTGAAGTTAAACGCCAAAAATGCATAGTCATACCCTTTGGGAAAAACAAGGTTACCCCTAGCTACCATATAGGTGGCAATCCACTGAGCACAGAAAAGTCATCAGGGATCTGGGGACCCAAGTTGACAGTAGCCTTCGCTTGACACTCATGTTGCTAAAGTAGTTAGGAAAACCTTCTATATCGCCCACCTGATCATGAAGGGATTCACATCTAGACCAAGGGAGGTCATCGTCCCCTGTACTCATCACTCATTAGACCTATGATTGAGTACAATGCCCCATTCGGAATGTATCTGACCAGACACCTGCTGCAGCTTGAAAGGCCCCAAAAGTTCCTCACCAAAAGGATAAAGGGTCTCAAAAATATGTCTTATGCTGCCCGACTGAAAGAACTCCAGCTCTATTCAGTCTCATACCGCTTGCTCAGAGGTGACCTGTGCCTGACATATAAGGCCATGTCAAACCCAGATTTGATGAATATGCTTCACCTCAAAAAATCTAGATCCCTCAGAACCACAAGGGCGGGAGACTTAAACCTTGACACGGTTATAAATAGAACGTGCTGGAGGGACAGATTCATCACCCAGAGACTCCCTATGCTGTGGAACAAAATCCCGGTACATGTGAGGCAGAGCACCTCACTGGCCTTGTTCAAGAGGAATCTTGACCAATGGATGGGAGATCGAAGATATACCCCAGGGATTACTTCAGTGTCACTGCTTGACAGAGGCACAGAAAAATGATAGGCATAGTTTTTATTCAAACTAAAGGGGTGGCGAAAGCCACATAACTATGGGCTAGGCTTATAAATGCCCTTGGGCAGATAGCCTAGTATGAACCTATGAACCTATGAACCTATGAACTAACTGTGCAGTACTTTGTCTAAATGATTCTTCCTACTTAATACCCTAACTAATGTTATGTTCCTCCACGTATATAAATTCAACTATATATTTGTCTATATTCAAGCGTTTAAAGTCTTGTTCTATTTAATACTATGTGTATATTTAAGTTTTTCAATTTTTATCCTGCAAATGTGTTAACACTCATTTTTTTTGTCTATAATTTTTATTACTTGATGTTATGATTTTGTATGCAAGCTTAGGCTGGAGCTTTTCTCCCTGGGCCTCCACTGAAAATGAACACTGTCCCAGTCGGACAATCCTGGTAAACAAATGTAAAATAAAATAAAATAAATAAAATAAAATTAGCCTAGTAATCTCCTGTGAGTGACAGTAACCTTATTAAATGAGCATTAGTGTTACCAGCATGCAATGTATATTTATATATATGTATATATATATATATATATATATATATATATATATATATATATATATATATATATATATATATATATATATATATATATATATATGGATCTACCTTAGTAGATCGACATGTTAAAAGAGCGAACACGAATTAACCGACGCCAGAAGATCGCAAGTCACTTCACCGACGCCAGAAGATCGACAAGGGAGAAGACCGACGGAGGAAGACACCGAGGCTGAGAGCAGTGCGATGGGGAAAGGATGTAAGTATGCAGTAGTGACGGACGATAGGGTGCAGTAAGGTAAGTGTGCGATGTTGGTGGTCTGTAGGGTAGGGGTGGGATAAGTGAGTTAGGGTTAGGCGTGTTAGGTAAGGGTGCAGTAAGGTAAGTGTGCGATGTTGGTGGTCTATAGGGGTAGGGGTGGGATAAGTGAGTTAGGGTTAGGGCGCGGGTTAGGTGAGTGTGCGATAGTGACGGACCTTGGGTAAGGGTTTGGGTTAGGGTTGTAGATAGTTGTGTATGTATGGGTTGGTGTTCGTTTGTAAGGATTTTGGTGTGCTTGTGTTGTGTGTGTGGGTTTTGGATAGGGGATTTGTTTTGTTTGTTGGTATGATGTGTCGGGTGTATGCGATGTCGTGTTTGTGCACTGTCGATCTTCTGGCGTCGGTGAAGTGACTTGCGATCTTCTGGCATCGGTTAATTCGTGTTCACTCTTTTAACATGTTGATCTACTAAGGTAGATCCATATATATATATATATATATACATACACATACACATATATATATATATATATATATATATATATATATATATATATATATATATATATACACACACATACACACATAACTAAAATTAACTGCACTCAAAAAAAATGAACGAAGAGAAGAAATTTTAGCTAAGAACTGAACTTCGTGACAATAACAGCATTCAAAAAATAGTAAATCATGCCAACAACTCTTGTAGTACTTTAGCGCTTTCATCTTACTTATTATCAAGACTTCTTCAGAAAGACATGTTTCATAAGTATGAGCAACCATTTTCATTTCCTTTAAATACATTAGTTCTAGCAGGCCATTTAAATTAAGAACAGTTCCTTCCCAATAGTAAAGTGTGAACAGGAAGGGTGCTATGTGCATTTTCAGTAACATTACAATCACAGTTACATAAGGTAAATTGGTCAGACAGTAATAGCCTTTGGGGTGCCGTGTGCAGACTAACAGGGATCGTGTGCAAAAAGGGATTGTGTGCAAAAGCAAAAAAAAAAAAAAAAATTATGGGGGAACCGGGAAGGATTAGAGTCATGCTGTGATAATTCTAATATTAACACCCAGATTGGTTCGTCCCTGATGGGACGACCCAGAAATGACGTATAGTTACTTTGCATAACTTATGAGTCCATGCCTCCAAAGGTAAGTAAAGAAGGGCATGGACAAAGGTGGAGGAG
>NC_056741.1:76075759-76083259 GCF_019279795.1 Protopterus annectens
AGGTGTCAGAGCTGTAGTTGCTGCAGCAGGATGTGAGTGGTAATAAAATCATGGGGGACAGGTGTCATCACTGCAGTTGTATTAGGTAATGGGGTGACAGTCTCATGTGTGCAGAGGTGTCAGGGCTGCAGCTGTACAAGGCTGTGAGTAGTAACTTGGGTACAGAAGTTTCAGGAATGCAGTTGTTGTACCAAGCTGTAGGTGGTTACAGATTCATGGGCAGAGGTGTCAGGGCTGCAGTTTTACCAAGACATGGGTGATAACAAGGGTATAGAAGCTGCAGGACTGCAACTGCAGCAGGACATGGTGATAACAACCATGAGGCAGACGTGAGAGTACTGAAATTTTACTTGGTTGTGGTTGTTACAGAGTCATGGGTTAGAGGTGCCAGGACTGTAGTTGTTGTACTAGGTTGTGGTGACATAGTAATGGAACAGAGGTGTCAAGACTGCAGTTTTACCAGGCTGTGTTGGTAACAAAGTAATGGGACAGAGGTGCCAGGTCTGCAGTTGTTGTACTGGGTTGTGGTGGTACCAAAGTAATGGGACAGAAGTGCCAGAACTGTAGTTTTTGTATCAGGCTGTGTTGGTGACATAGTAATGGGACAGAGGTGTTAGTACTGCAGTTGTTGTACTGGGTTGTGGTGGTACCAAAGTAATGGGACAGAAGTGCTAGAACTGTAGTTTTTGTATCAGGCTGTGTTGGTGACATAGTAATGGGACAGAGGTGTTAGTACTGCAGTTGTTGTACTGGGTTGTGGTGGTGACATAGTAATGGGACAGAGGTGTTAGTACTGCAGTTGTTGTACTGGGTTGTGTTGGTGACATAGTAATGGGACAGAAGTGCTAGAACTGCAGTTGTTGCACCAAACGTTGGTGGTAACAGAGTCATTGGATAGAAGATATTTTACATTACAGAAACCATCACATATCTGAGTCTAGGAACTGCTGGAAGGTTGGAAGCTTGAAAACAAGGCATTTGGACTACATTTCTTATCCCAGTGAAGTACATTTCATGTACTTCCCTGGATTTACATTTACATTTAAAATACTACTCTTATCTTACAATTTAAATCATTTTTATGTTCTCTGTTGTGTTTGTTCTGTATCTGAACTAATTGAAGTAATTTTTATAGTTGCAGTGCTTTAAATAGAATAGCATTTTCAAGTGGTTTCTGAGCTCTGCCTAGGCATTTACATAATTTATTAGTGGTGTAGATCAGACTGTGTGTGTTATATCTCTAAAAAGCTTTACAGTCAATGGGTATGTGCATATAAATACAAAGCACGTGCAGGCAACATTGCCATTTTGAGTCAACCGCCAGAGGGTTAACACGTATGAGTGCAGTAGTCAGTCTAGTTATTTCAGTCTCTATTTCTCATGCCTGCATGCAATTCTTCTAATGTTCTATTAGATTGTATAATGCTTGTGAGCATAGCACACTGTATACCATAGCATTTTATACTACTGTTACTCATTCTTTTGTTTATCTAATGTTCTATTGGAATGTATAATACCGGTGAGCATAGCATACTGTATACTAAGGGATTGTATACTACTGTTACTCATTTTTATGTTCCTCTAATGTTCTATTGGATTGTCTATTGCTTGTGAGCATAGCACACTGTATACTAAGGGATTGTATACTACTGGTACTCATTATGTTGAGCTAATGTTCTTTTGGATTGTATCATGCTTGTGAGTATAGCACACTGTTTACCAAGCGATTGTATACTACTGTTACTCATTCTTTTGTTGACCTAATGTTCTATTGGATTGTATAATGCTTGAGAGAATAGCATACTGTATACCAAGGGATTGTATACTACTGTTACTCATTTTTATGTTGATCTAATGTTCTATTGGATTGTATGATGCTTTTGAACATAGCACACTATATACCAAGGGACTGTATACTACTGTTACTCATTCGTTTGTTGATCTAATGTTCTATTGGATTGTATAATGCTTGTGAGCATAGTATGCTTTTAACTGATTTCAAAGTTATCTATCTAGCCACCAGCAAGCTGTGAAACGGAAGCAAAATCTATCCCTACTCCTTCCTGTTACACTTGGAGTCTCTCGGGGTTCAATCCTAGGGCCCCTCCTCTTCAGCATAGTCATAAATGATCTTAATACTGCCTCCTGTCAAGTATCTATCAAGCAATATGCAGAAGATTCATCCCTCATATGTGCCGCATCCACATTAACTCAACTTCTTACAGTCACACAAAAAGCCTTCTCTGATACTGAAACTTGGCTAGCAAACTCACAACTCATTCTCATCTCTAATAAAACTAAACTTATGAACTTTTATCCATCTAAACCTACTAACCTCCCAACTAATTTATATATCACTGCCAGTAATAATACTAGGATTTTCCTGGATTCCCAAACAAAACTATTAGGCATCATAATTGACAATACACTAAAATTTGACATACACATTTCTAATAGGTTCATAGGTTCATAGGTTCATACTAGGCTATCTGCCCTAGGGCATTTATAAGCCTAGCCAGAGTGTGTTTGGCTTTCTCCACCCATTTTAAATTAATTTTGCTATGCCTTTTTTTGAGGTTAGTATACTGTGCCTCTGTCTAACAGTGACACAGAAGTGATAGCCGGGGTAAACCTACGATCTCCCATCCACTCATCAAGATTCCTCTTGAAGAGAGTCAATGTGGGACTCTGCCTAACCTGGACTGGGATTTTATTCCAGAGTGAAGGGAGCCTCTGGGTTATGAATCTGTCCCTCCAGCATGTCCTATTTATTTCAGTGCTGAGGTTCAAGTCTCTTGAGCGCGTAGCTTGATGGGATTTGGATTTTCTGAGGTGCAGCATGTCCATTAATTCCGGGTTGGACATGGCTTTATACGTCAGGCACAGATCGCCTCTGAGCAGGCAGTATGCCACTGAGTAGAGCTGGAGTTTCTTTAACCGGGCAGCATATGGCATCTGTTTGAGCCCTTTGATCCTCTTGGTGAGGTACTTTTGGGGTCTTTCCAGTTGCTGCAGGTGTCTGGTAAGGTACATCCCAAAAGGGGCATTGTACTCAATTATGGGCCTGATGAGGGATGAGTAAAGAGGTACAATGACCTCCCCTGATCTAGATGTGAATCCCTTCATGATTAGCTGGGCTATATAAAATGTTTTTCTAACCACTTTGGCCACGTGGTTGTCAAATGAGAGATTGCTATCAACTTGGGTCCCCAGGTCCCTAATGACTTCTTCTGTACTTAATGGATTACCACCTATGTGGTAATTTGTGGGCACTTTGTTTTTGCCAAAGGGGATGACTATACACTTGTTGGCGTTTAGCTTGAGGCCATGGCTCTGGCACCAGTTGTCTGTTTCTATGAGGCCCTTTTGGAGGATGCTTGTGTTGGCTGGAGAGTTGATTATGGCCCAGTTTGCAGTCATCTGCGAACTTGATCAGCCACAGTCCTTCCGTGTTGGCCTGTACTGCCGAGAAATATATACCGAACAAGAGAGGTCCCAGGACTGAGCCTTGTGGGACGCCACTTGTAACTGGTTTGGAGTCTGACATGGCTCCAGCAATTCTAACCATGTGGGTTCTGTCCTTGAGCCAGTTTGCAACCCATCTAGTGACATAGGGGTTTATATTTAAGCTGGTGAGCTTATCTATAATGCCCAAGTGGGGTATTGTATCGAAGGCTTTTGCGAGGTCCAGGTAGGCTGTGTGGACCACCTTCCCCTCGTCAATGGCCTTGGTGACTGTTTCAAAGAAATCGACCAGGTTTAAGAGGCAGGATCTGCCCTTAACAAAGCCAAACTGGGTAGGATCCAGTGTCTGTAGGTCCCCAATATCTTTATTTATGAGGTCCATGATGATCCTTTCCATAGCTTTGCAGACCAAGCTAGTCAGGCTTATGGGGTGATAGTTTCCAGGATCTGTTGAGGCACCACCTGTTGCTGTACGCCACTCTTTGGGTACATATCCTGTAGTAAGGCTAAGATTGAACAGTAGTTTTATGTTTGGGTTTAGCTCTTCTTGGAGTTCATGTAGGACACAGCCCGGGACACCATCTGGTCCCATTGATGCTGTGTTTTTTGCTTTGGAGAGGGCGGCTCTTACCTGAGCATCTGAGATGTCAGGGGGGCAGCACTCTGTTGGGATAGATATTTGTCCTTTTGGTGGGGAGAGGGGGGAGAAGTTTGCACTGAACCTGTCAGCTAGGATGTTGGCAATGTCTGTGGGCTCAGTGTATTTTTTGTCATTTTGGACTAATTCTGAGCATATCTGGGAATTCCCACCCAGGTTCCTAACATAACTAAAGAAAGCCTTGTGATTATCCTTAGTGTCCTGTGCAATTTTTCTCTCGAAGCTGGCCTTAGACGATTTTATGAGTGCCCGTAGTTTCTTGCTAATACTGATCAGAGATGCCTTCCCTTTTTGGGATTTTGCTCCATCATATAGTAGCTTCCTCCTTCTATTGTATAGTTTGTTTATGGCTGGGGTCCACCAGACAGGACCTCTGCCTTTGGAGGATTGGGTCTTGGTTTTATTTGGGATTGCATGATCCATGCATTCCTGAAGGTGTTCATAGAATGCGTTTATAAAGGATTCTGCGGTCTGTGCCATATTTTCCACAGGCCCGGGGGCTTTGAAGGATTTTGCCTCGGTTTTGAGGCATGTGAAATTTGCTTTAGAGAAGTTTTCACTGTGGTTTTCTGGGCAGGGGGTGGGGTCGGGATGTGAATATCCAGTGAGATTAGTTTATGGTCTGATCTTACCAGTGAGGGATACACTTCTGGTCTGGAGCATAGTGTCCCCATGTTGGTGATGATCAGGTCCAGTATGTTTTCCCCTCTTGTGGGAGTGGTAACAAGTTGTTCCATAGCATTTGAGTTTATAAATTCTAGGAACCTTTGGGCTAGGGTGTTGGAGCTAGAGTAATGCTCCAAGTCTATGTTTGGGTAGTTGAAGTCGCCCAATATAATGGTGTTTGGAGAGACCTTCATATTTTCCAGTATTCTCAGGAAGGCCAAGTGGGGTTCCTGTGTTTGGGAGGGTGGTCTGTAGCAGGCTATAAACTGGAAGGCAGTTTTACCCACAGTTAGTTAGACATGGATAGTCTCTGATGCTTCGTGCTGTGCCACCAACCTGGAGGTGTGGGTATCTTTGACAAATATTGATACTCCCCCTCCTTTTGTGGTTCGGTCCAAGTTTTCGGGCTGAAAAGCATGGTATGAGGTATAACCTGGTAGTGCTGGGGTGCTCTTGGGAGCCTTGAACCAGGTTTCTGCTACTGCACAGATATCGATGTTCTCCATGCTAAGGAGAGTTTCGAGTGCGTGCATCTTGAGGTTTAGACTTCTGGCATTGAGTAGCATTACTCTTAGTTTCTTATCCCTTGTGATACCTATGGAGGTGGGTATGTCTTTTGAGCCTTGCCTAAAAAAGGCACTATGGGGGTAGCAAGAGCCTTTGCCAATATCCGAAAGCCCAGGGGTGACAGGTGCAAGCCGTCCCTAGCGAAGCATCGTGGCTTGTCGAGCATGTCATCCCAGGCTGACAGGCATTGGATCCCCTTAGAATGACACCAACACTTAAGCCAATTGTTGAAATTGATCATCTTGTCTTCATATTGTGGCATCATTCTTGGTGAGGGTAAGATGCTACTCAAGGTCAGGGTCATACCGGCCTGGGCTACATGCTCAGAGAGCTCCTCTATGTCTCTTTTCATGTAGCCCAGGGAGGTACATCTCAGGTCATTCACACCAGCATGGACAATGACTGAGTCATATTTGTACTTGCCTTGGAGTGACCTGAGTGCTTGTGTTATGTGGCGGATCCTAGCGCCCGACAGGCAGCTCACCGTGACCTCCTTGTTCAGCCTGGTGAGCGGGACGTCAGTGTGCCTGATGATAGAGTCACCTATTACAAGTGTATCAGGTGTGTTGTTTAGCCTTAACGGCTGTGACTGTTCGTCACACTGGCTTTGTGAGCTATGTGTTGCACGTGTTTTGTTTTGGGGTAGCGGTTGCTTGGGTGTCTGCTTTGGAGGTCTCTGCTGCTTAGGCAGATTTTTATTTAGAGCCTCCGAGTATGTTTTTGTGTGTTTGTGTGTTTGGTTTGTTGTCGTGGTAGGTCTGTGTGAGACTGGAATTGTAGTGAGTGTGGTTTCCTTCTCCTCCTGATTGGTTACGCCAGTACTGAGTTGAGAGAGCTTAGCCTCCAGTTTGGCTATATGGTTGCATCTCTCACATGTGTTGGAATTTGTTGGGAGGAGGAGAGGGTTGTCTGTGTACATGAGGCAGTTGTAACATTGCCTCAAGATTCCCAGATTCACCAGCTGGACCGGAGAGGAGATTGACAACTGACCTTTGGACATGCTAGAATAGTATTGGGAATTCCTTTATAATTGAAAAAAGGGCCAATGGGGAACAAGGTACTCAAGGGGAGTTTGTGAGGGTGTAGTGCTTTTAATTTTTTAGAGCTGACTTATATAATTGCTTTAGTGAGCAAGTGCCAGGTAACTTAAATGCAATGTGTTACAGGTAACTTAAATGCAAAAATGACAAACAGTAACTTTCTTTCAAGTGAAACAAGGAAATAAGTACAGTAAGCAATGCAGATATCACTAGGGATCCACAGAAGTGCTAAAAGGCCGCATTTTAGGTGGAATTAGCGTTTCAGGAAAATAAACAAACAACAAGCATACAAATAAAGCTAGATTCAGCAGGCCTGGATCTAGTCTATGCTACAGCAAACAAGGTGTACCAATTTCAGTAAGAAACAGTTAGAATATGCAGGCACTATAAGCCTCTAACCAGAAATTCCCTGCTCAGAAGGGCAGATTCCAGCCTCTCCTCCCACAAGAGTGCAGACCGCAATCCTTCTTAACGTAAAATAACTGGCCTGAAGCCCAAGTGCTTAAACCAGAACTAATACACTTTTAGAATAACAGACACTGAGCTCTCAATCAGCAGTTCCCAACTTAGAAGGATGTAAGCTACCTGTCCTGCCACCACAGTGCAGGCCACAAACCTTCCTAATGTAAAACAACTGGTCTGAAGCCCAAGTGCTTAATCCAAAAGACTTAGAAATGATAGCTACACTTTAATCAAGTTACTACCAGCAGTAATAAATACAACTGAATACTTTAAAGAATGCCTGGATTAGTGCTCAAGTTATACAAACAAAGCTAGATTCAGCAGGCCTGGATCTAGTCTATGCTACAGCAAACGAGGTGTACCAATTTCAGTAAGAAGCAGTTCAAATATATAGGCACTATAAGCTTTAACTAGAAATTCCCAGCTCAGAAGGACAGAGTCCAGCCTCTCCTCCCACAAGAGTGCAGAACACAAACCCTCTTAATGTAAAATAACTGGCCTCAAGCCCAAGTGCTTAAACCAGAATTAATACACTTTTAGAATAACAGACACTGAGCCCTCAATCAGCAGTTCCCAACTTAGAAGGATGTAAGCTACCTTTTCTGCCACTACAGTGCAGACCACAAACCTTCCTAATGTAAA
>NC_056741.1:76088259-76117663 GCF_019279795.1 Protopterus annectens
ACACCCCTAGAAATGCATCTGCAAAAGTGAGCCCCTTGACCACCCAAGATAAATGCTATGCATTTACATACATTGATGTTTAGTATTGCAACAATGTGAAATAAGACTTGTTTAAATGACAGAGGTGTAGTTTTATTCCCTGTTTATCTTAATCCTTTTCAGAGTAGCTACATGTATGATATATTCCTATGTTAGTGTAACTGTGTGCATGTGTGTGTGTGTGTGTGTGTGTGTGTGTGTGTGTGTGTGTGTGTGTGTGTGTGTGTGTGTGTGTGTGTGTGTGTGTGTGTGTGTGTGTGTGTGTGTGTGTGTGTGTGTGTGTGTGTGTTCATCTATGTATGTGCTTCCCAACTTCACCAGCAAAAGAATTTAATATATTTTTTACTTGTCAGGACTTTTTTTAATTTTTTTCCCCAGAAACACCTTTACAGGTGAAACCTGCACATACCTTCTGTCATGCCTTTGGGTAGAACTGATGTTTTTTACTTTTTGCCTTTTCCCTAGAGCTATCATAACCTGTTAAAGTAACTGTACTACATATTTTGTTTCTTTGAATTGTTGAACTTGATGATACACAGTTCAGATTTACTTGTCAGAAACATCAGATTCCATTTAAAATGAATCTGTTCAAAGGAACTATATGAACTTAGGCTGCACATTAGTTTGAGTACAGCACATATTGATCCTTAATTGTTTTAATACATGTTGACCAGTTGTGTGAGTCTAAGTTGCACTTTGAATTGCAATATCATAAATCTATAGAAACGTAGACAATATAATATCTTAACTCTATCATCATTCACTTATGATTTGTATTACAATTTGTGATCTATGCAATAATGTGTTGATGACTATAAAGCAAATAAGAATAAAGCATTTTGAAATCAGAAGTCATTTTCTGACAGAAAGGAATGGATATCTGCCTGCAGGTGAGAGAAGAGGAGCTACCTGCCATGGAGATATTTAGGTATCTTGGGCACTTGTTTACAACTGAAGGTAGTGGGAACCAGTACAGTGACCATTTTGTGTATGCAGATGTGCCAAGACTGCAGCTGAACTAGGCTGTGGTGGTGGTGACAGAGTCATGGGGAGAGGTGCAAAGACTGCAGTTGTACCAGGCCATGGGTGGTAACAAAGTCATGGGAGAGGAGCAAGTCCGCAGTTGTTGTATCAGGCTTTGGCTTTTGACAGAGTCATGGGGGAGGCACCATGCATTCAGTTCTTATACCAGGATGGGTATAGGTGCCATGACTGTAATTGTACAAGGTTGTGGAGATAACAGAGTCAATGGACAGCAGTGCCAGGACTGCAGATGGTGTACAAGGTTGTGGTGGTAACACAATCATGGGGCATAATTCCTAACACTGCAGTCATACTAGTGTAAGTGGCAATAAAGCCATGGTGTAGAGGTGTCAGGACTGCTGTTGTTGTAACAGCTTGTGGGTAATCACAAAGTCATGGTCCATAGGTGTCAGAACTGCAGGTGTTGTACCAAGCTGAGGGTGGTGACGGAGTCATGGGAAGATGTTTCAGACAGCAGTTGTACTAAGCTGTGGTAATAATGGAGTCATGCTATAAAGGTGTCAGAGCTGTAGTTGCTGCAGCAGGATGTGGGTGGTAATAAAATCATGAGGGACAGGTGACATCACTGCAGTTGTATTAGGTCATGGGGTGACAGTGTCATGTGTGCAGAGGTGTCAGGGCTGCAGCTAAACAAGGCTGTGAGTAGTAACTTGGGTACAGAAGTTTCAGGAATGCAGTTGTTGTACCAGGCTGTAGGTGGTTACAGATTCGTGGGCAGAGGTGTCAGGGCTGCAGCTAAACAAGGCTGTGAGTAGTAACTTGGGTACAGAAGTTTCAGGAATGCAGTTGTTGTACCAGGCTGTAGGTGGTTACAGATTCGTGGGCAGAGGTGTCAGGGCTGCAGTTTTACTAAGACATGGGTGATAACAAATGTACAGAAGCTCCAGGACTGCAACTGCAACAGGACATGGTGATAACAACCATGGGGCAGATGTGAGAGTACTGAAATTTTGCTTGGTTGTGGTTGTTAAACAGTCATGGATTAGAGGTGCCAGGACTGCAGATGATCCAGACTGTTGTGGTAATAAAGTAATGGAACAGAGGTGTCAGGACTGCAGTTTTACCAGGCTGTGTTGGTAACAAAGTAATGGGACAGAGGTGCCAGGACTGCAGTTGTTGTACTGGGTGTGGTGGTAACAAAGTAATGGGACAGAGGTGCCAGGTCTGTAGTTTTTGTATCAGGCTCTGTTGGTGACATAGTCATGGGACAGAGGTGTTGGAACTACAGTTGTTGCACCAAACTCTGGTGGTAACAGAGTCATTGGACAGATGATATTTGACATTACAGAAACCATCACATACCTGAGTCTTCGGACTGCTGGAAGTTTGAAAGCTTGAAAACAAGGCATTTGGACTACATTTCTTATCCCAGTGAAGTACATTTAGGTTCATAGGTTCATAGGTTCATACTAGGCTATCTGCCCAAGGGCATTTATAAGCCTAGCCCATAGTTATGTGGCTTTCGCCACCCCTTTAGTTTGAATAAAAACTATGCCTATCATTTTTCTGTGCCTCTGTCAAGCAGTGACACTGAAGTAATCCCTGGGGTATATCTGCGATCTCCCATCCATTGGTCAAGATTCCTCTTGAACAAGGCCAGCGAGGTGCTCTGCCTCACATGTACCGGGATTTTGTTCCACAGCATAGGGAGTCTCTGGGTGATGAATCTGTCCCTCCAGCACGCTCTATTTATAACCGTGTCAAGGTTTAAGTCTCCCACCCTTGTGGTACTGAGGGATCTAGATTTCTTGAGGTGAAGCATATTCATCAAATCTGGGTTTGACATGGCCTTATATGTCAGGCACAGGTCACCTCTGAGCAAGCTGTATGAGACTGAATAAAGCTGGAGTTCTTTCAGTCGGGCAGCATAAGACATATTTTTGAGACCCTTTATCCTTTTGGTGAGGAACTTTTGGGGCCTTTCAAGCTGCATCAGGTGTCTGGTCAGATACATTCAACGGGCATTGTACTCAATCATAGGTCTAATGAGTGATGAGTACAGGGGACGATGACCTCCCTTGATCTAGATGTGAATCCCTTCATGATCAGGTGGGCGATATAGAAGGTTTTCCTAACTACTTTAGCAACATGAGTGTCAAACGAAGACTACTGTCAACTTGGGTCCCCAGATCCCTGATGACTTTTTCTGTGCTCAGTGGATTGTCACCTATATGGTAGCTAGGGTAACCTTGTTTTTCCAAGGGTATGACTATGCATTTTGGCTTAACTTCAGGCCATGGCTCTGGCACCAGTTATCCGCTTCTGTGAGGCCCTTCTGGAGGATATCTGTGTCAGATGTGTTTCGACTATGGCGCCTAGTTTGCAGTCATCTGCAAACTTTGTCAGCCATAACCCTCCTGTGTTTGCTTGTACTTCAGAAAAGTAGATGCCGAACAAGAGTGGACCCAGGACTGAGCCCTGTGGGACACCACTTGTGACAGGCTTTGAGTCTGACATGGCTCCAGCAACTCTGACCCTGTGGGTTCTGTCGCTAGCCAGTTTGCAACCCATCTTGTGATGTATGGGTTTACATTCAAGCTGATGAGTTTTTCGATGATACCTGAGTGGGTATTGTGTCAAGGCCTTTGCCAGGTCGAGGTAGGCTGTATGGACTGCCTTTCCTCATCAATGGCCTTGGTGACTGTCTCAAAAAGTCAACCAAGTTTAAGAGGCAGGATCTGCCTTTGACAAAGCCAAACTGGGTTGGATCCAAAGTCTGCAAGTTCCCTATGTCTTTATTTATGAGTTCCATTATGATCCTCTCCATGGCTTTGCAGATAAGGCTTGTCAAGCTAATGGGGCGGTAATTTCCAGGGTCTGTGGAGGCACCGCCTTATGAAGTGGGACCACAGTCGCCGCGCCACTCCTTGGGTATGATCCTGAGGTGAGGCTAAGATTAAACAGCTGTCCTAACTGTGGGTTTAATTCCTCGCTGAGTTCATGAAGCACACAGCCGGGACACCATCCGTCCCATGGATGCTGTGTTTTTGCCTTAGTGAGGGCAGTTCTCACCTGGGCTTGGAGATGTTTGGGGGCTACAATCCTCTGGAATAGATATCTCTCCTTTGGGGAGGGGGGAGAAGTTTGCACTGAACCTGTCAGCCAGTATGTTAGCAATGTGTGTAGGTTCAGTAATTTTCACATCATTTTGAACTAATTCTGAGCATATCTGGGAGTTTCCTCCTAGGTTTCTAACATAGCTAAAGAAGGCCTTATGATTGTCTTTAGAGTCCTTGGCATTTTTCTCTCAAAATTTGCCTTGGATGATTTTATGAGAGCTCTTAGTTTTTACTTATAATGATCAAAGGTGTCTTACCTTTCAAGGATTTTGCTCTATCTTGTAGTAGCTTCCTCCTTTGTTGTAGAGCTTGTTTATGGCTGGGGTCCACCAGACTGGACGCTTGCCTTTGGTACAGAGAGTCTTAGTTTTGTTTGGGATTGCCTGATCCATGCAGTCCTGTAGGTGCTGGTAGAAGGCATTTGTAAGTGATTCAGCGGTTTGAGTAATGTTTACCACTGGCTCAGGGGCCTTAAAGGAGACCACACTAGTTTTAGAAGTGTGAAATCGGCTTTTGAGAAGTTTTTCACTGTGGTCTTTTTGTTTCAGGTGGGGCGATGAGGACCTCCAGCCAGATTAGTTTATGATCTGATCTCACCAGTGAGGGGTATACTCGTGTTGAACATTTTGATCCCATGTTCGTGATGATGAGATCAAGCATGTTTTCACCTCTTGTGGGATGGTGACTAGTTGTTCCATGGCATTTGAGTTTATGAACCCAGGAATCTTTGGGTTAGAGTGTTCGGGCTTGAGTAGTGTTCCCAGTCTATATTAGGGTAGTTGAAGTCACCTAGTATGATGGTGTTTGGAGATACATTTATCCTCCAATGTTTTCAGGAAGGCCATGTGAGGTTCCTGAGTTTGAGAGGGTGGCCTGTAACATGCTACAAATTGCAGAGCAGTCTTGCCTATGGTTAATTGCACCTGGATGGTCTCAGATGCATCGCGTTGCCACTCAACCTTGAGGTGTGGGTGTCCTTATGAATATGGACACCCTCCTTTCTTGGTGTTGTCCGGATTTTGGGGCCGGAACGTATGATATGAGGTGAAACCTGTTAGTGCTGGGGTGCTCTCAGGAGCCTTGAACCAGGTTTCTGTCACAGCACAGACATCGATGTTCTCCATATTGAGAAGGGCCTCGAGTGCATCTTGAGATTGAGACTTCTGGCATTGAGCAGCATTACCCTTAGTTTTTTCCTTTTGGTGTTCTAGGGTGGTAGGTTTAGAATTTGAGCCTTGCCTAAAAAGGCACTATGGGGTGGCAAGAGCCTTTGCCAATATCCGAAGCCCAGGGTGACAGGTGCAAGCCGCCCCTTAAGCAGCTGGCTTGTCCAGCATGTCATCCCAGGCAGACAGACATTGATCCCTTTGAATGACACCAGAATTTAAGCCATTATTAAAGCTGATCATCTTATCACTGTATTGTGGCATCATTCTAGGTGAAGGTAGGATACTGCTCAAGGTCAGGGTCATACCTGCCTGGGCTACATAATCAGAGAGCTCCTCGACGCCTTTCATGTAGTCCAAGGAGGTACGCCTCAGGTCGCTGACACCAGAGTGGACAATGACTGAGTCGTACTTGTACCTGCTGTTGAGAGACCTGAGTGCTTGCTATGTGGCGGATTCTAGCTCGGACAGGCAGCTTACTGTGACCTTCTCCTTACTCAGTCTGGTGAGCGGACGCCAGTGTGTCTGACTATGGAATCACCAATGACAAGTGTGTGTGGCATTTTGTTTGGCCTTAAGGGCTGTGACTGTTTGACACTCTGACTGTGTGGTCTATGTGTTGCATGTGTTGGGTCGTGAGGTGGTAGTTGTTTGGGTGTCTGCTTTGGTGGCCTCTGCTGTTTTGGTAAATTTTGACCAGAGCCTCCGAGTATGTCTTTGTGTGAGTATGTGTATGATTTGAAGTTGTGATGGTACCATGTGTGACTGGGTATGTATTGTGTGTGGTTGCCTTCTCCTCCTGTCTGGTCTTGCCAGTCCTATGTTGAGAGAGCTCAGCCTCCAGTTTGGCCGTATAGTTGCATCTCTCGCATGTATTTGTGTTTTGTGGGAGAAGGAGAGGATTGTTCAGGTACATGAGGCAATTGTAACATTGCCTCAATATTCCCAGGTTCACCAGTTGAGCTGGAGAGGACACTAGCAACTGATCCTCGACATACTAGAAGTAGTAGATAAAGAACTTTCAAAGGACTCGGGAAGTGGGTTTTGGGCTGGTGGGGTACTATCTATAATAAGAGTGCTTTATCAAGGTGCAAGTACTGTAGGAGTAAGTGCTAGGCTTTACAGATAGAGAATAGTCTACTTGGGAATCAAGTAGAGATGAACTTTTCAGTTATAGGATATGCTGGTTAGATCAGCAGTACAGTTTAGCGGTTTTATAGCAGGGGCTGAAGGAGCTAGAATTGGCCCAAAACGACCAATGGACTACTAGTTTCTGGCTGAAACTTCACCAAATCGGACAAAAGGTCATCAGTGCTTCCCACTCCCACTGGTAAGCAAAGAAACTTCCTCCTTCCTAATAAGGCAATGGATCAGTAACAGGAACTAAAACAAAGCCCAGGGATCAGCAACTCTGAAACTGGACTACTCTAGTTCAGTAAAGTGGGAAAACAAGAGATTTTTTTGTTTTATTACAGAGATAAGGAAAAACAGACAGTAAATGCTATAATGCTGTAAATCTAGCATGACTTTAGTGTGTAGCCTACAGAAACAATTTGCAACAATTAGTAACTTAAAGTGCAATAAACAGTGTAAAATGCAGAAATCACTTAAAGTAGCAGTAAAACAGGCTAAATGCAGTCGCTAGCTTAATAACAGTGGGAAAGCCACAAAAATACTTATATCTGGTAGAAAGTCACTCTTTAGCTCTCTGTTGCTTGGATCACTCTGCAGGCCACCACGAGGATCTGTGCAGAGTTGGTACAAGCTGGAAAACACGTGTTTAGCGTGTTTTATAGCAGGGGGCTGAAAGGAGCTAGGAATTGGCCCAAAACGACCAATAGACTACTAGTTTCTGGCTGAAACTTCACCAATTCGGACAAAAAGGCTGCTCAGTGCTTCCCACTCCCACTGGTAAGCAAAGAAACTTCCCTCCTTCCTAATAAGGCAATGGATCAGTAACAGGAACTAAAAACAAAGCCCAGGGATCAGCAACTCTGAAACTGGACTACTCTAGTTCAGTAAGGTGGGAAAACAAGAGATTTTTTTTTTTTTTTACAGAGACAAGGAAAAAATAACAGACAGTAAATGCTATAAATGCATGTACTTCATGTACTTCTCCGGATTTATATTTACATTTAAAATACTACACTTATCTTACAAGTTTTTTATGTTCTCTGTTGTGTTTCTGCTGTATCTGAACTCGAAGCTATTAATTGAAGGCATTTTTATAGTTGCAGTGCTTTAAATAGAATAGCATTTTCAAGTGGTTTCTGAGCTCTGCCTAGGCATTTACATAATTTATTAGTGGTGTAGATCAGACTGTGTGTATTATATCTCTAAAAAGCTTTACAGTCAATGGGTATGTGCATATAAATACAGACAACGTTCAGGCAACATTGCCATTTTGAGTGAACAGCCAGTGTGTTAAGATGTATGAGTGCAGTAGTCAGTCTGGTTATTTCAGTCTCTATTTCGCATGCCAGCATACAATTCTTCTAATGTTCTATTGGATTGTATAACGCTTGTGAGCATAGCACACTGTATACCACAGGATTGTATACTACTGTTACTCATTCTTTTGTTGATCTAATGTTCTATTGGATTGTATAATGCTTGTGAGCATAGCACACTGTATACCAAGGGATTGTATACTACTGTTACTCATTCTTTTTTGATCTAATGTTCTATTGGATTGTATAATGCTTGTGAGCATAGCACACTGTATACCAAGGGATTGTATACTACTGTTACTCATTCTTTTGTTGATCTAATGTTCTATTGGATTGTATAATGCTTGTGAGCATAGCACACTGTATACCAAGGGATTGTATACTACTGTTACTCATTCTTTTGTTGATCTAATGTTCTATTGGATTGTATAATGCTTGTGAGCATAGCACACTGTATACCAAGGGATTGTATACTACTGTTACTCATTCTTTTGTTGATCTAATGTTCTATTGGATTGTATAATGCTTGTGAGCATAGCACACTGTATACCAAGGGATTGTATACTACTGTTACTCATTCTTTTGTTGATCTAATGTTCTATTGGATTGTATAATGCTTGTGAGCATAGCACACTGTATACCAAGGGATTGTATACTACTGTTACTCATTCTTTTGTTGATCTAATGTTCTATTGGATTGTATAATGCTTGTGAGCATAGCACACTGTATACCAAGGGATTGTATACTACTGTTACTCATTCTTTTGTTGATCTAATGTTCTATTGGATTGTATAATGCTTGTGAGCATAGCACACTGTATACCAAGGGATTGTATACTACTGTTACTCATTCTTTTGTTGATCTAATGTTCTATTGGATTGTATAATGCTTGTGAGCATAGCACACTGTATACCAAGGGATTGTATACTACTGTTACTCATTCTTTTGTTGATCTAATGTTCTATTGGATTGTATAATGCTTGTGAGCATAGCACACTGTATACCAAGGGATTGTATACTACTGTTACTCATTCTTTTGTTGATCTAATGTTCTATTGGATTGTATAATGCTTGTGAGCATAGCACACTGTATACCAAGGGATTGTATACTACTGTTACTCATTCTTTTGTTGATCTAATGTTCTATTGGATTGTATAATGCTTGTGAGCATAGCACACTGTATACCAAGGGATTGTATACTACTGTTACTCATTCTTTTGTTGATCTAATGTTCTATTGGATTGTATAATGCTTGTGAGCATAGCACACTGTATACCAAGGGATTGTATACTACTGTTACTCATTCTTTTGTTGATCTAATGTTCTATTGGATTGTATAATGCTTGTGAGCATAGCACACTGTATACCAAGGGATTGTATACTACTGTTACTCATTCTTTTGTTGATCTAATGTTCTATTGGATTGTATAATGCTTGTGAGCATAGCACACTGTATACCAAGGGATTGTATACTACTGTTACTCATTCTTTTGTTGATCTAATGTTCTATTGGATTGTATAATGCTTGTGAGCATAGCACACTGTATACCAAGGGATTGTATACTACTGTTACTCATTCTTTTGTTGATCTAATGTTCTATTGGATTGTATAATGCTTGTGAGCATAGCACACTGTATACCAAGGGATTGTATACTACTGTTACTCATTCTTTTGTTGATCTAATGTTCTATTGGATTGTATAATGCTTGTGAGCATAGCACACTGTATACCAAGGGATTGTATACTACGGTTCCTCATTCTTTTGTTGATCTAATGTTCTATTGGATTATGTAATGCTTGTGAGCATAGCACACTGTTTACCAAGAATTGCATACTACTGTTACTCATTCTTTTGTTGATCTAATGTTCTATTGGATTGTATAATGCTTGTGAGCATAGCACACTGTATACCAAGGGATTGTATACTACTGTTACTCATTCTTTTGTTGATCTAATGTTCTATTGGATTGTATAATGCTTTTGAGCATAGCACACTGTATACCAAGGGATTGTATACTACTGTTACTCATTCTTTTGTTGATCTAATGTTCTATTGGATTGTATAATGCTTGTGAGCATAGCACACTGTATACCAAGGGATTGTATACTACTGTTACTCATTCTTTTGTTGATCTAATGTTCTATTGGATTGTATAATGCTTGTGAGCATAGCACACTGTATACCAAGGGATTGTATACTACTGTTACTCATTCTTTTGTTGATCTAATGTTCTATTGGATTGTATAATGCTTGTGAGCATAGCAGACTGTATACCAAGGGATTGTATACTACTGTTACTCATTCATTTGTTGATCTAATGTTCTATTGGATTGTATAATGCTTGTGAGCATAGCACACTGTATACCACAGGATTGTATACTACTGTTACTCATTCTTTTGTTGATCTAATGTTCTATTGGATTGTATAATGCTTGTGAGCATAGCACACTGTATACCAAGGGATTGTATACTACTGTTACTCATTCTTTTGTTGATCTAATGTTCTATTGGATTGTATAATGCTTGTGAGCATAGCACACTGTATACCAAGGGATTGTATACTACTGTTACTCATTCTTTTGTTGATCTAATGTTCTATTGGATTGTATAATGCTTGTGAGCATAGCACACTGTATACCAAGGGATTGTATACTACTGTTACTCATTCTTTTGTTGATCTAATGTTCTATTGGATTGTATAATGCTTGTGAGCATAGCACACTGTATACCAAGGGATTGTATACTACTGTTACTCATTCTTTTGTTGATCTAATGTTCTATTGGATTGTATAATGCTTGTGAGCATAGCACACTGTATACCAAGGGATTGTATACTACTGTTACTCATTCTTTTGTTGATCTAATGTTCTATTGGATTGTATAATGCTTGTGAGCATAGCACACTGTATACCAAGGGATTGTATACTACTGTTACTCATTCTTTTGTTGATCTATTGTTCTATTGGATTGTATAATGCTTGTGAGCATAGCACACTGTATACCAAGGGATTGTATACTACTGTTACTCATTCTTTTGTTGATCTAATGTTCTATTGGATTGTATAATGCTTTTGAGCATAGCACACTGTATACCAAAGGATTGTATACTACTGTTACTCATTCTTTTGTTGATTTAATGTTCTATTGGATTGTATAATGCTTGTGAGCATAGCACACTGTATTACAAGGGATTGTATGCTACTATTACTCATTCTTTTGTTGATGTAATGCTCTATTGGATTGTATAATGTTTGTGAGCATAGCATACTGTATACCAAGGCATTGTATACTACAGTTACTTGTTCTTTTGTTGATCTAATGTTCTATTGGATTGTCTATTGCTTGTGAGCATAGCACACTGTTCACCAAGGGATTGTGTACTACTGTTACTCATTTGTTTGTTGAGATAATGTTCTATTGGATTGTATAATGTTTGTGAGCATAGCACACTGTATACCAAGGGACTGTATACTACTGTTACTCATTTTTATGTTGATCTATTGTTCTATTGGATTGTATAATGCTTGTGAGCATAGCACACTGTATACCAAGGGATTGTATACTACTGTTACTCATTCTTTTGTTGATCTAATGTTCTATTGGATTGTATAATGCTTGTGAGCATAGCACACTGTATACCAAGGGATTGTATACTACTGTTACTCATTCTTTTGTTGATCTAATGTTCTATTGGATTGTATAATGCTTGTGAGCATAGCACACTGTATACCAAGGGATTGTATACTACTGTTACTCATTCTTTTGTTGATCTAATGTTCTATTGGATTGTATAATGCTTGTGAGCATAGCACACTGTATACCAAGGGATTGTATACTACTGTTACTCATTCTTTTGTTGATCTAATGTTCTATTGGATTGTATAATGCTTGTGAGCATAGCACACTGTATACCAAGGGATTGTATACTACTGTTACTCATTCTTTTGTTGATCTAATGTTCTATTGGATTGTATAATGCTTGTGAGCATAGCACACTGTATACCAAGGGATTGTATACTACTGTTACTCATTCTTTTGTTGATCTAATGTTCTATTGGATTGTATAATGCTTGTGAGCATAGCACACTGTATACCAAGGGATTGTATACTACTGTTACTCATTCTTTTGTTGATCTAATGTTCTATTGGATTGTATAATGCTTGTGAGCATAGCACACTGTATACCAAGGGATTGTATACTACTGTTACTCATTCTTTTGTTGATCTAATGTTCTATTGGATTGTATAATGCTTGTGAGCATAGCACACTGTATACCAAGGGATTGTATACTACTGTTACTCATTCTTTTGTTGATCTAATGTTCTATTGGATTGTATAATGCTTGTGAGCATAGCACACTGTATACCAAGGGATTGTATACTACTGTTACTCATTCTTTTGTTGATCTAATGTTCTATTGGATTGTATAATGCTTGTGAGCATAGCACACTGTATACCAAGGGATTGTATACTACTGTTACTCATTCTTTTGTTGATCTAATGTTCTATTGGATTGTATAATGCTTGTGAGCATAGCACACTGTATACCAAGGGATTGTATACTACTGTTACTCATTCTTTTGTTGATCTAATGTTCTATTGGATTGTATAATGCTTGTGAGCATAGCACACTGTATACCAAGGGATTGTATACTACTGTTACTCATTCTTTTGTTGATCTAATGTTCTATTGGATTGTATAATGCTTGTGAGCATAGCACACTGTATACCAAGGGATTGTATACTACTGTTACTCATTCTTTTGTTGATCTAATGTTCTATTGGATTGTATAATGCTTGTGAGCATAGCACACTGTATACCAAGGGATTGTATACTACTGTTACTCATTCTTTTGTTGATCTAATGTTCTATTGGATTGTATAATGCTTGTGAGCATAGCACACTGTATACCAAGGGATTGTATACTACTGTTACTCATTCTTTTGTTGATCTAATGTTCTATTGGATTGTATAATGCTTGTGAGCATAGCACACTGTATACCAAGGGATTGTATACTACTGTTACTCATTCTTTTGTTGATCTAATGTTCTATTGGATTGTATAATGCTTGTGAGCATAGCACACTGTATACCAAGGGATTGTATACTACTGTTACTCATTCTTTTGTTGATCTAATGTTCTATTGGATTGTATAATGCTTGTGAGCATAGCACACTGTATACCAAGGGATTGTATACTGCTGTTACTCATTCTTTTGTTGATCTAATGTTCTATTGGATTGTATAATGCTTGTGAGCATAGCACACTGTATACCAGGGGATTGTATACTACTGTTACTCATTCTTTTGTTGATCTAATATTCTATTGGATTATATAATGCTTGTGAGCATAGCTCACTGTATACCAAGAATTGCATACTACTGTTACTCATTCTTTTGTTGATCTAATGTTCTATTGGATTGTATAATGCTTGTGAGCATAGCACACTGTATACCAAGGGATTGTATACTACTGTTACTCATTCTTTTGTTGATCTAATGTTCTATTGGATTGTATAATGCTTGTGAGCATAGCACACTGTATACCAAGGGATTGTATACTACTGTTACTCATTCTTTTGTTGATCTAATGTTCTATTGGATTGTATAATGCTTGTGAGCATAGCACACTGTATACCAAGGGATTGTATACTACTGTTACTCATTCTTTTGTTGATCTAATGTTCTATTGGATTGTATAATGCTTGTGAGCATAGCACACTGTATACCAAGGGATTGTATACTACTGTTACTCATTCTTTTGTTGATCTAATGTTCTATTGGATTGTATAATGCTTGTGAGCATAGCACACTGTATACCAAGGGATTGTATACTACTGTTACTCATTCTTTTGTTGATCTAATGTTCCATTGTATTGTATAATGCTTGTGAGCATAGCACACTATATGCCAAGGATTGTATACTACTGTTACTCATTCTTTTGTTGATCTAATGTTCTATTGGATTGTATAATGCTTGTGAGCATAGCACACTGTATACCAAGGGATTGTATACTACTGTTACTCATTCTTTTGTTGATCTAATGTTCTATTGGATTGTATAATGCTTGTGAGCATAGCACACTGTATACCACAGGATTGTATACTACTGTTACTCATTCTTTTGTTGATCTAATGTTCTATTGGATTATGCAATGCTTGTGAGCATAGCACACTGTATTCCAAGAATTGCATACTACTGTTACTCATTCTTTTGTTGATCTAATGTTCTATTGGATTGTATAATGCTTGTGAGCATAGCACACTGTATACCAAGGGATTGTATACTACTGTTACTCATTCTTTTGTTGATCTAATGTTCTATTGGATTGTATAATGCTTTTGAGCATAGCACACTGTATACAAAGGATTGTATACTACTGGTACTCATTCTTTTGTTGATCTAATGTTCTATTGGATTGTATAATGCTTGTGAGCATAGCACACTGTATACCAAGGGATTGTATACTACTGTTACTCATTCTTTTGTTGATCTAATGTTCTATTGGATTGTATAATGCTTGTGAGCATAGCACACTGTATACCAAGGGATTGTATACTACTGTTACTCATTCTTTTGTTGATCTAATGTTCTATTGTATTGCATAATGCTTGTGAGAATAGCACACTGTATACCAGGGGATTGTATACTACTGTTACTCATTCTTTTGTTGATCTAATATTCTATTGGATTATATAATGCTTGTGAGCATAGCACAGTGCATACCAAGAATTGTATACTGCTGTTACTCATTCTTTTGTTGATCTAATGTTCTATTGGATTGTATAATGCTTGTGAGCATAGCAGATAGTATACCAACGGATTGTATACTACTGTTACTCATTCATTTGTTGATCTAATGTTCTATTGGATTAAATAATGCTTGTGAGCATAGCACACTGTATACCAAGGGATTGTATACTACTGTTACTCATTCTTTTGTTGATCTAATGTTCTATTGGATTGTATAATGCTTGTGAGCATAGCACACTGTATACCAAGGGATTGTATACTACTGTTACTCATTCTTTTGTTGATCTAATGTTCTATTGGATTGTATAATGCTTGTGAGCATAGCACACTGTATACCAAGGGATTGTATACTACTGTTACTCATTCTTTTGTTGATCTAATGTTCTATTGGATTGTATAATGCTTGTGAGCATAGCACACTGTATACCAAGGGATTGTATACTACTGTTACTCATTCTTTTGTTGATCTAATGTTCTATTGGATTGTATAATGCTTGTGAGCATAGCACACTGTATACCAAGGGATTGTATACTACTGTTACTCATTCTTTTGTTGATCTAATGTTCTATTGGATTGTATAATGCTTGTGAGCATAGCACACTGTATACCAAGGGATTGTATACTACTGTTACTCATTCTTTTGTTGATCTAATGTTCTATTGGATTGTATAATGCTTGTGAGCATAGCACACTGTATACCAAGGGATTGTATACTACTGTTACTCATTCTTTTGTTGATCTAATGTTCTATTGGATTGTATAATGCTTGTGAGCATAGCACACTGTATACCAAGGGATTGTATACTACTGTTACTCATTCTTTTGTTGATCTAATGTTCTATTGGATTGTATAATGCTTGTGAGCATAGCACACTGTATACCAAGGGATTGTATACTACTGTTACTCATTCTTTTGTTGATCTAATGTTCTATTGGATTGTATAATGCTTGTGAGCATAGCACACTGTATACCAAGGGATTGTATACTACTGTTACTCATTCTTTTGTTGATCTAATGTTCTATTGGATTGTATAATGCTTGTGAGCATAGCACACTGTATACCAAGGGATTGTATACTACTGTTACTCATTCTTTTGTTGATCTAATGTTCTATTGGATTGTATAATGCTTGTGAGCATAGCACACTGTATACCAAGGGATTGTATACTACTGTTACTCATTCTTTTGTTGATCTAATATTCTATTGGATTGTGTAATGCTTGTGAGCATAGCACACTGTATACCAAGGGATTGTATACTACGGTTCCTCATTCTTTTGTGATGTAATATTCTATTGAATTGTATAATGCTTGTGAGCATAGCACACTGTATACCAAAGGATTGTATACTACTGTTACTCATTCTTTTGTTGATCTAATGTTCTATTGGATTGTATAATGCTTGTGAGCATTGCACACTATATGCCAAGGATTGTAGGCTACTGTTACTCATTCTTTTGTTCATCTAATGTTCTATTGGATTGTATAATGCTTGTGAGCATAGCACACTGTATACCAAGGGATTGTATACTACTGTTACTCATTCTTTTGTTGATCTAATGTTCTATTGGATTGGATACTGCTTTTGAGCATAGCACACTGTATACCAAGGGATTGTATACTACTGTTACTCATTCTTTTGTTGATCTAATGTTCTATTGGATTGTATAATGCTTGTGAGCATAGCACACTGTATACCAAGGGATTGTATACTACTGTTACTCATTCTTTTGTTGATCTAATGTTCTATTGGATTGTATAATGCTTGTGAGCATAGCACACTGTATACCAAGGGATTGTATACTACTGTTACTCATTCTTTTGTTGATCTAATGTTCTATTGGATTGTATAATGCTTGTGAGCATAGCACACTGTATACCAAGGGATTGTATACTACTGTTACTCATTCTTTTGTTGATCTAATGTTCTATTGGATTGTATAATGCTTGTGAGCATAGCACACTGTATACCAAGGGATTGTATACTACTGTTACTCATTCTTTTGTTGATCTAATGTTCTATTGGATTGTATAATGCTTGTGAGCATAGCACACTGTATACCAAGGGATTGTATACTACTGTTACTCATTCTTTTGTTGATCTAATGTTCTATTGGATTGTATAATGCTTGTGAGCATAGCACACTGTATACCAAGGGATTGTATACTACTGTTACTCATTCTTTTGTTGATCTAATGTTCTATTGGATTGTATAATGCTTGTGAGCATAGCACACTGTATACCAAGGGATTGTATACTACTGTTACTCATTCTTTTGTTGATCTAATGTTCTATTGGATTGTATAATGCTTGTGAGCATAGCACACTGTATACCAAGGGATTGTATACTACTGTTACTCATTCTTTTGTTGATCTAATGTTCTATTGGATTGTATAATGCTTGTGAGCATAGCACACTGTATACCAAGGGATTGTATACTACTGTTACTCATTCTTTTGTTGATCTAATGTTCTATTGGATTGTATAATGCTTGTGAGCATAGCACACTGTATACCAAGGGATTGTATACTACTGTTACTCATTCTTTTGTTGATCTAATGTTCTATTGGATTGTATAATGCTTGTGAGCATAGCACACTGTATACCAAGGGATTGTATACTACTGTTACTCATTCTTTTGTTGATCTAATGTTCTATTGGATTGTATAATGCTTGTGAGCATAGCACACTGTATACCAAGGGATTGTATACTACTGTTACTCATTCTTTTGTTGATCTAATGTTCTATTGGATTGTATAATGCTTGTGAGCATAGCACACTGTATACCAAGGGATTGTATACTACTGTTACTCATTCTTTTGTTGATCTAATGTTCTATTGGATTGTATAATGCTTGTGAGCATAGCACACTGTATACCAAGGGATTGTATACTACTGTTACTCATTCTTTTGTTGATCTAATGTTCTATTGGATTGTATAATGCTTGTGAGCATAGCACACTGTATTCCAAGAATTGCATACTACTGTTACTCATTCTTTTGTTGATCTAATGTTCTATTGGATTGTATAATGCTTGTGAGCATAGCACACTGTATACCAAGGGATTGTATACTACTGTTACTCATTCTTTTGTTGATCTAATGTTCTATTGGATTGTATAATGCTTGTGAGCATAGCACACTGTATACCAAGGGATTGTATACTACTGTTACTCATTCTTTTGTTGATCTAATGTTCTATTGGATTGTATAATGCTTGTGAGCATAGCACACTGTATATCAAGGGATTGTATACTACTGTTACTCATGCTTTTGTTGATTTAATGTTCTATTGGAATGTATAATGCTTGTGAGCATAGCACACTGTATATGAAGGGATTGTATACTACTTTTACTCATTCTTTCCTTGATCTAATGTTTTATTGGACAGTATAATGCATGTGAGCATAGCACACTGTATACAAAGGAATTGTATACTACTGTTACTCATTCTTTTGTTGATTTAGTGTTCTATCAGATTGCATAATGCTTGTGAGCATAGCACACTGTATACCAGGGGATTGTATACTACTGTTACTCATTCTTTTTTTGATCTAATGTTCTATTGGATTGTATAATGCTTGTGAGCTTAGCAGACTGTATACCAAGGGATTGTATACTAATGTTACTCATTCTTTTGTTGATCTAATGTTCTATTTGACTGTATAATGCTTGTGAGCTAGCACACTGTATACCAAGGAATTGTATACTACTGTTACTACTGTTACTCATTCTTTTGTTGATCTAATGTTCTATTGGATTGTATAATGCTTGTGAGCATAGCACACTGTATACCAAGGGATTGTATACTACTGGTACTCATTCTTTTGTTGATCTAATGTTCTATTGGATTGTATAATGCTTGTGAGCATAGCACACTGTATACCAAGGGATTGTATACTACTGTTACTCATTCTTTTGTTGATCTAATGTTCTATTGGATTGTATAATGCTTGTGAGCATAGCACACTGTATACCAAGGGATTGTATACTACTGTTACTCATTCTTTTGTTGATCTAATGTTCTATTGGATTGTATAATGCTTGTGAGCATAGCACACTGTATACCAAGGGATTGTATACTACTGTTACTCATTCTTTTGTTGATCTAATGTTCTATTGGATTGTATAATGCTTGTGAGCATAGCACACTGTATACCAAGGGATTGTATACTACTGTTACTCATTCTTTTGTTGATCTAATGTTCTATTGGATTGTATAATGCTTGTGAGCATAGCACACTGTATTCCAAGAATTGCATACTACTGTTACTCATTCTTTTGTTGATCTAATGTTCTATTGGACTGTATAATGCTTGTGAGCATAGCACACTGTATACCAAGGGATTGTATACTACTGTTACTCATTCTTTTGTTGATCTAATGTTCTATTGGATTGTATAATGCTTGTGAGCATAGCACACTGTATACCAAGGGATTGTATACTACTGTTACTCATTCTTTTGTTGATCTAATGTTCTATTGGAATGTATAATGCTTGTGAGCATAGCACACTGTATACCAAGGGATTGTATACTACTGTTACTCATTCTTTTGTTGATCTAATGTTCTATTGGATTGTATAATGCTTGTGAGCATAGCACACTGTATACCAAGGAATTGTATACTACTGTTACTCATTCTTTTGTTGATCTAATGTTCTATTGGATTGTATAATGCTTGTGAGCATAGCACACTGTATACCAAGGGATTGTATACTACTGTTACTCATTCTTTTGTTGATCTAATGTTCTATTGGATTGTATAATGCTTTTGAGCATAGCATACTGTATACCAAGGGAATGTATACTGCTGTTATTCATTTTTATACTGATCTAATGTTCTATTGGATTGTAAAATGCTTGTGAGCATAGCTCACTGTATACCAGGGAATTGTATACTACTGTTACTCATTCTTTTGTTGATCTAATGTTCTATTGTATTGCATAATGCTTGTGAGAATAGCACACTGTATACCAGGGGATTGTATACTACTGTTACTCATTCTTTTGTTGATCTAATATTCTATTGGATTATATAATGCTTGTGAGCATAGCACAGTGCATACCAAGGGATTGTATACTGCTGTTACTCATTCTTTTGTTGATCTAATGTTCTATTGGATTGTATAATGCTTGTGAGCATAGCACACTGTATACCAAGGGATTGTATACTACTGTTACTCATTCTTTTGTTGATCTAATGTTCTATTGGATTGTATAATGCTTGTGAGCATAGCACACTGTATACCAAGGGATTGTATACTACTGTTACTCATTCTTTTGTTGATCTAATGTTCTATTGGATTGTATAATGCTTGTGAGCATAGCACACTGTATACCAAGGGATTGTATACTACTGTTACTCATTCTTTTGTTGATCTAATGTTCTATTGGATTGTATAATGCTTGTGAGCATAGCACACTGTATACCAAGGGATTGTATACTACTGTTACTCATTCTTTTGTTGATCTAATGTTCTATTGGATTGTATAATGCTTGTGAGCATAGCACACTGTATACCAAGGGATTGTATACTACTGTTACTCATTCTTTTGTTGATCTAATGTTCTATTGGATTGTATAATGCTTTTGAGCATAGCACACTGTATACAAAGGATTGTATACTACTGTTACTCATTCTTTTGTTGATCTATTGTTCTATTGGATTGTATAATGCTTGTGAGCATAGCATACTGTATACCAAGGGATTGTATGCTGTTGTTACTCATTTTTATTTTGATTTAATGTTCTATTGGATTGTATAATGCTTGTGAGCATAGCACACTGTATTACAAGGGATTGTATGCTACTATTACTCATTCTTTTGTTGATCTAATGTTCTATTGGATTGTATAATGCTTGTGAGCATAGCATACTGTATACCAAGGCATTGTATACTACTGTTACTTGTTCTTTTGTTGATCTATTGTTCTATTGGATTGTTTAATGCTTGTGAGCATAGCATACTATATACCAAGGGACTGTATACTACTGTTACTCATTCTTTTGTTGATCTAATGTTCTATTGGATTGTATAATGCTTGTGAGCATAGCACACTGTATACCAAGGGATTGTATACTACTGTTACTCATTCTTTTGTTGATCTAATGTTCTATTGGAGTGTATAATGCTTGTGAGCATAGCACACTGTATACCAAGGGATTGTATACTACTGTTACTCATTCTTTTGTTGATCTAATGTTCTATTGGATTGTATAATGCTTGTGAGCATAGCACACTGTATACCAAGGGATTGTATACTACTGTTACTCATTCTTTTGTTGATCTAATGTTCTATTGGATTGTATAATGCTTGTGAGCATAGCACACTGTATACCAAGGGATTGTATACTACTGTTACTCATTCTTTTGTTGATCTAATGTTCTATTGGATTGTATAATGCTTGTGAGCATAGCACACTGTATACCAAGGGATTGTATACTACTGTTACTCATTCTTTTGTTGATCTAATGTTCTATTGGATTGTATAATGCTTGTGAGCATAGCACACTGTATACCAAGGGATTGTATACTACTGTTACTCATTCTTTTGTTGATCTAATGTTCTATTGGATTGTATAATGCTTGTGAGCATAGCACACTGTATACCAAGGGATTGTATACTACTGTTACTCATTCTTTTGTTGATCTAATGTTCTATTGGATTGTATAATGCTTGTGAGCATAGCACACTGTATACCAAGGGATTGTATACTACTGTTACTCATTCTTTTGTTGATCTAATGTTCTATTGGATTGTATAATGCTTGTGAGCATAGCACACTGTATACCAAGGGATTGTATACTACTGTTACTCATTCTTTTGTTGATCTAATGTTCTATTGGATTGTATAATGCTTGTGAGCATAGCACACTGTATACCAAGGGATTGTATACTACTGTTACTCATTCTTTTGTTGATCTAATGTTCTATTGGATTGTATAATGCTTGTGAGCATAGCACACTGTATACCAAGGGATTGTATACTACTGTTACTCATTCTTTTGTTGATCTAATGTTCTATTGGATTGTATAATGCTTGTGAGCATAGCACACTATATGCCAAGGATTGTATACTACTGTTACTCATTCTTTTGTTGATCTAATGTTCTATTGGATTGTATAATGCTTGTGAGCATAGCACACTGTATACCAAGGGATTGTATACTACTGTTACTCATTCTTTTGTTGATCTAATGTTCTATTGGATTGTATAATGCTTGTGAGCATAGCACACTGTATACCAAGGGATTGTATACTACTGTTACTCATTCTTTTGTTGATCTAATGTTCTATTGGATTGTATAATGTTTGTGAGCATAGCACACTGTATACCAAGGGATTGTATACTACTGTTACTCATTCTTTTGTTGATCTAATGTTCTAATGGATTGTTTAATGCTTGTGAGCATAGCACACTGTATACCAAGGGATTGTATACTACTGTTACTCATTCTTTTGTTGATCTAATGTTCTTTTGAAGTGCATAATGCTTGTGAGCATAGCACACTGTATACCAAGGGGCTGTATACTACTGTTACTCATTTTTTAGTTGATCTAATGTTCTATTGGATTGTCTAATGCTTGTGATAATAGCATACTGTATTCCAATGGATTGTATACTACTGTTTCTCATTCTTTTGTTGATCTAATGTTCTATCAGATTGTATGCTTTTGAGCATAGCATACTGTATACCAAGGGAATGTATACTGCTGCTGTTACTCATTCTTTTGTTGATCTAATGTTCTATTGGATTGTATAATGCTTGTGAGCATAGCTCACTGTATACCAGGGAATTGTATACTACTGTTACTCATTCTTTTGTTGATCTAATGTTCTATTGTATTGCATAATGCTTGTGAGAATAGCACACTGTATACCAGGGGATTGTATACTACTGTTACTCATTCTTTTGTTGATCTAATGTTCTATTGGATTGTATAATGCTTGTGAGCATAGCACACTGTATACCAAGGGATTGTATACTGCTGTTACTCATTCTTTTGTTGATCTAATGTTCTATTGGATTGTATAATGCTTGTGAGCATAGCACACTGTATACCAAGGGATTGTATACTACTGTTACTCATTCTTTTGTTGATCTAATGTTCTATTGGATTGTATAATGCTTGTGAGCATAGCACACTGTATACCAGGAATTGTATACTACTGTTACTCATTCTTTTGTTGATCTAATGTTCTATTGTATTGTATAATGCTTGTGAGCATAGCACACTGTATACCAAGGGATTGTATACTACTGTTACTCATTCTTTTGTTGATCTAATGTTCTATTGGATTGTATAATGCTTGTGAGCATAGCACACTGTATACCAAGGGATTGTATACTACTGTTACTCATTCTTTTGTTGATCTAATGTTCTATTGGATTGTATAATGCTTGTGAGCATAGCACACTGTATACCAAGGGATTGTATACTACTGTTACTCATTCTTTTGTTGATCTAATGTTCTATTGGATTGTATAATGCTTGTGAGCATAGCACACTGTATACCAAGGGATTGTATACTACTGTTACTCATTCTTTTGTTGATCTAATGTTCTATTGGATTGTATAATGCTTGTGAGCATAGCACACTGTATACCAAGGGATTGTATACTACTGTTACTCATTCTTTTGTTGATCTAATGTTCTATTGGATTGTATAATGCTTGTGAGCATAGCACACTGTATACCAAGGGATTGTATACTACTGTTACTCATTCTTTTGTTGATCTAATGTTCTATTGGATTGTATAATGCTTGTGAGCATAGCACACTGTATACCAAGGGATTGTATACTACTGTTACTCATTCTTTTGTTGATCTAATGTTCTATTGGATTGTATAATGCTTGTGAGCATAGCACACTGTATACCAAGGGATTGTATACTACTGTTACTCATTCTTTTGTTGATCTAATGTTCTATTGGATTGTATAATGCTTGTGAGCATAGCACACTGTATACCAAGGGATTGTATACTACTGTTACTCATTCTTTTGTTGATCTAATGTTCTATTGGATTGTATAATGCTTGTGAGCATAGCACACTGTATACCAAGGGATTGTATACTACTGTTACTCATTCTTTTGTTGATCTAATGTTCTATTGGATTGTATAATGCTTGTGAGCATAGCACACTGTATACCAAGGGATTGTATACTACTGTTACTCATTCTTTTGTTGATCTAATGTTCTATTGGATTGTATAATGCTTGTGAGCATAGCACACTGTATACCAAGGGATTGTATACTACTGTTACTCATTCTTTTGTTGATCTAATGTTCTATTGGATTGTATAATGCTTGTGAGCATAGCACACTGTATACCAAGGGATTGTATACTACTGTTACTCATTCTTTTGTTGATCTAATGTTCTATTGGATTGTATAATGCTTGTGAGCATAGCACACTGTATACCAAGGGATTGTATACTACTGTTACTCATTCTTTTGTTGATCTAATGTTCTATTGGATTGTATAATGCTTGTGAGCATAGCACACTGTATACCAAGGGATTGTATACTACTGTTACTCATTCTTTTGTTGATCTAATGTTCTATTGGATTGTATAATGCTTGTGAGCATAGCACACTGTATACCAAGGGATTGTATACTACTGTTACTCATTCTTTTGTTGATCTAATGTTCTATTGGATTGTATAATGCTTGTGAGCATAGCACACTGTATACCAAGGGATTGTATACTACTGTTACTCATTCTTTTGTTGATCTAATGTTCTATTGGATTGTATAATGCTTGTGAGCATAGCACACTGTATACCAAGGGATTGTATACTACTGTTACTCATTCTTTTGTTGATCTAATGTTCTATTGGATTGTATAATGCTTGTGAGCATAGCACACTGTATACCAAGGGATTGTATACTACTGTTACTCATTCTTTTGTTGATCTAATGTTCTATTGGATTGTATAATGCTTGTGAGCATAGCACACTGTATACCAAGGGATTGTATACTACTGTTACTCATTCTTTTGTTGATCTAATGTTCTATTGGATTGTATAATGCTTGTGAGCATAGCACACTGTATACCAAGGGATTGTATACTACTGTTACTCATTCTTTTGTTGATCTAATGTTCTATTGGATTGTATAATGCTTGTGAGCATAGCACACTGTATACCAAGGGATTGTATACTACTGTTACTCATTCTTTTGTTGATCTAATGTTCTATTGGATTGTATAATGCTTGTGAGCATAGCACACTGTATACCAAGGGATTGTATACTACTGTTACTCATTCTTTTGTTGATCTAATGTTCTATTGGATTGTATAATGCTTGTGAGCATAGCACACTGTATACCAAGGGATTGTATACTACTGTTACTCATTCTTTTGTTGATCTAATGTTCTATTGGATTGTATAATGCTTGTGAGCATAGCACACTGTATACCAAGGGATTGTATACTACTGTTACTCATTCTTTTGTTGATCTAATGTTCTATTGGATTGTATAATGCTTGTGAGCATAGCACACTGTATACCAAGGGATTGTATACTACTGTTACTCATTCTTTTGTTGATCTAATGTTCTATTGGATTGTATAATGCTTGTGAGCATAGCACACTGTATACCAAGGGATTGTATACTACTGTTACTCATTCTTTTGTTGATCTAATGTTCTATTGGATTGTATAATGCTTGTGAGCATAGCACACTGTATACCAAGGGATTGTATACTACTGTTACTCATTCTTTTGTTGATCTAATGTTCTATTGGATTGTATAATGCTTGTGAGCATAGCACACTGTATACCAAGGGATTGTATACTACTGTTACTCATTCTTTTGTTGATCTAATGTTCTATTGGATTGTATAATGCTTGTGAGCATAGCACACTGTATACCAAGGGATTGTATACTACTGTTACTCATTCTTTTGTTGATCTAATGTTCTATTGGATTGTATAATGCTTGTGAGCATAGCACACTGTATACCAAGGGATTGTATACTACTGTTACTCATTCTTTTGTTGATCTAATGTTCTATTGGATTGTATAATGCTTGTGAGCATAGCACACTGTATACCAAGGGATTGTATACTACTGTTACTCATTCTTTTGTTGATCTAATGTTCTATTGGATTGTATAATGCTTGTGAGCATAGCACACTGTATACCAAGGGATTGTATACTACTGTTACTCATTCTTTTGTTGATCTAATGTTCTATTGGATTGTATAATGCTTGTGAGCATAGCACACTGTATACCAAGGGATTGTATACTACTGTTACTCATTCTTTTGTTGATCTAATGTTCTATTGGATTGTATAATGCTTGTGAGCATAGCACACTGTATACCAAGGGATTGTATACTACTGTTACTCATTCTTTTGTTGATCTAATGTTCTATTGGATTGTATAATGCTTGTGAGCATAGCACACTGTATACCAAGGGATTGTATACTACTGTTACTCATTCTTTTGTTGATCTAATGTTCTATTGGATTGTATAATGCTTGTGAGCATAGCACACTGTATACCAAGGGATTGTATACTACTGTTACTCATTCTTTTGTTGATCTAATGTTCTATTGGATTGTATAATGCTTGTGAGCATAGCACACTGTATACCAAGGGATTGTATACTACTGTTACTCATTCTTTTGTTGATCTAATGTTCTATTGGATTGTATAATGCTTGTGAGCATAGCACACTGTATACCAAGGGATTGTATACTACTGTTACTCATTCTTTTGTTGATCTAATGTTCTATTGGATTGTATAATGCTTGTGAGCATAGCACACTGTATACCAAGGGATTGTATACTACTGTTACTCATTCTTTTGTTGATCTAATGTTCTATTGGATTGTATAATGCTTGTGAGCATAGCACACTGTATACCAAGGGATTGTATACTACTGTTACTCATTCTTTTGTTGATCTAATGTTCTATTGGATTGTATAATGCTTGTGAGCATAGCACACTGTATACCAAGGGATTGTATACTACTGTTACTCATTCTTTTGTTGATCTAATGTTCTATTGGATTGTATAATGCTTGTGAGCATAGCACACTGTATACCAAGGGATTGTATACTACTGTTACTCATTCTTTTGTTGATCTAATGTTCTATTGGATTGTATAATGCTTGTGAGCATAGCACACTGTATACCAAGGGATTGTATACTACTGTTACTCATTCTTTTGTTGATCTAATGTTCTATTGGATTGTATAATGCTTGTGAGCATAGCACACTGTATACCAAGGGATTGTATACTACTGTTACTCATTCTTTTGTTGATCTAATGTTCTATTGGATTGTATAATGCTTGTGAGCATAGCACACTGTATACCAAGGGATTGTATACTACTGTTACTCATTCTTTTGTTGATCTAATGTTCTATTGGATTGTATAATGCTTGTGAGCATAGCACACTGTATACCAAGGGATTGTATACTACTGTTACTCATTCTTTTGTTGATCTAATGTTCTATTGGATTGTATAATGCTTGTGAGCATAGCACACTGTATACCAAGGGATTGTATACTACTGTTACTCATTCTTTTGTTGATCTATTGTTCTATTGGATTGTATAATGCTTGTGAGCATAGCACACTGTTTACCAAGGGATTGTGTACTACTGTTACTCATTCGTTTGTTGATCTAATGTTCTATTGGATTGTATAATGCTTGTGAGCATAGCACACTGTATACCAACTGATTAAATACTACTGTTACTCATTCTTTTGTTGATCTAATGTTCTGTTGGATTGTGTAATGCGTGTGAGCATAGCACACTGTATACCAAGGGGATTGTATACTACTGTTACTCATTCTTTTGTTGATCTAATGTTCTTTTGAAGTGCATAATGCTTGTGAGCATAGCACACTGTATACCAAGGGATTGTATACTACTGTTACTCATTCTTTTGTTGATCTAATGTTCTATTGGATTGTCTAATGCTTGTGAGCATAGCATACTGTATACCAAGGGATTGTATACTACTGTTACTCATTCTTTTGTTGATCTAATGTTCTATTGGATTGTATAATGCTTGTGAGCATAGCACACTGTATACCAAGGGATTGTATACTACTGTTACTCATTCTTTTGTTGATCTAATGTTCTATTGGATTGTATAATGCTTGTGAGCATAGCACACTGTATACCAAGGGATTGTATACTACTGTTACTCATTCTTTTGTTGATCTAATGTTCTATTGGATTGTATAATGCTTGTGAGCATAGCACACTGTATACCAAGGAATTGTATACTACTGTTACTCATTCTTTTGTTGATCTAATGTTCTATTGGATTGTATAATGCTTGTGAGCATAGCACACTATATGCCAAGGATTGTATACTACTGTTACTCATTCTTTTGTTCATCTAATGTTCTATTGAATTGTATAATGCTTGTGAGCATAGCACACTGTATACAAAGGGATTGTATACTACTGTTACTCATTCTTTTGTTGATCTAATGTTCTATTGGATTGTATAATGCTTGTGAGCATAGCACACTGTATACCAAGGGATTGTATACTACTGTTACTCATTCTTTTGTTGATCTAATGTTCTATTGGACAGTATAATGCTTGTGAGCATAGCACACTGTATACCAAGGGATTGTATACTACTGTTACTCATTCTTTTGTTGATCTAATGTTCTATTGGATTGTATAATGCTTGTGAGCATAGCACACTGTATACCAAGGGATTGTATACTACTGTTACTCATTCTTTTGTTGATCTAATGTTCTATTGGATTGTATAATGCTTGTGAGCATAGCAGACTGTATACCAAGGGATTGTATACTACTGTTACTCATTCATTTGTTGATCTAATGTTCTATTGGATTGTATAATGCTTGTGAGCATAGCACACTGTATACCACAGGATTGTATACTACTGTTACTCATTCTTTTGTTGATCTAATGTTCTATTGGATTGTATAATGCTTGTGAGCATAGCACACTGTATACCAAGGGATTGTATACTACTGTTACTCATTCTTTTGTTGATCTAATGTTCTATTGGATTGTATAATGCTTGTGAGCATAGCACACTGTATACCAAGAATTGCATACTACTGTTACTCATTCTTTTGTTGATGTAATGTTCTATTGAATTGTATAATGCTTGTGAGCATAGCACACTGTTTACCAAAGGATTGTATACTACTGTTGCTCATTCTTTTGTTGATCTAATGTTCTATTGGATTGTATAATGCTTGTGAGCATAGCACACTGTATACCAAGGGATTGTATACTACTGTTACTCATTCTTTTGTTGATCTAATGTTCTATTGGATTGTATAATGCTTGTGAGCATAGCACACTGTATACCAAGGGATTGTATACTACTGTTACTCATTCTTTTGTTGATCTAATGTTCTATTGGATTGTATAATGCTTGTGAGCATAGCACACTGTATACCAAGAATTGCATACTACTGTTACTCATTCTTTTGTTGATCTAATGTTCTATTGGAATGTATAATGCTTGTGAGCATAGCACACTGTATACCAAGGGATTGTATACTACTGTTACTCATTCTTTTGTTGATCTAATGTTCTATTGGATTGTATAATGCTTGTGAGCATAGCACACTGTATACCAAGGGATTGTATACTACTGTTACTCATTCTTTTGTTGATCTAATGTTCTATTGGATTGTATAATGCTTGTGAGCATAGCACACTGTATACCAAGGGATTGTATACTACTGTTACTCATTCTTTTGTTGATCTAATGTTCTATTGGATTGTATAATGCTTGTGAGCATAGCATACTGTATACCAAGGGATTGTATACTACTGTTACTCATTCTTTTGTTGATCTAATGTTCTATTGGATTGTATAATGCTTGTGAGAATAGCAC